>NC_068938.1:84164771-84197271 GCF_016801865.2 Culex pipiens pallens
CACTCTTCTGGGGCGCTGAAATTGGCCAAGTGGAGATGGGATCGGGGTGGATGCCTTGGTGTCTCCTGGTGGCCGTATGTTTTACATGAAGAATACTTTATTCGGCGGTTGCTGGAGCTGGAGTGCCTTGTTTTGCAGTATAGAACAGCAGCAAAAGCATTGTTGTTAGCACACGAGACAAGACAAGGTGATGACAAATTGACGATAGCACATTTCGAAATAATGAATAATTTTCGTGTCCCGCGAGATTCATCACTCTTCTTCCGGCCGAGGTGGTTGTGATGCAGTAAACGTTTCACTTTTCGCGCAAAAACCACCAAGAATCCTGACGACGGCAGACAACAGAGCGTATTAGGCGTGAGCTAGAAGGATGACTGCGAGCTATTGTGAAAAAGTTAGCAGTCTCATCCAGGGGCGATGATGCGGGCAATTAGCAGCAGTTCTCCTGACTATTCACGGTGATTAATGCTATGCTCTGGAGGCCTTGGGATTCGCGAGGATTTGGGAATGAGGAAGATGGAGTTGATTTTAATGCATACATGTGTGATTGCCTGTATGGAGTTGAAGTTGGAGGCAAGATTTATCATTATCCTACCACAAGAAGTATTCATTTCATTTGAAGTTCTTGTAGATAAAAGGACAAACGAAATAATAATTTTAATATTTGTTGAAAGCATATGTTGTACAAGTATACACTGTTGCCTCAGGTCACCAAAAATATTGACCAATGTGACGTAATTTATTTCTCCCATCTTCCCTCTGTCTAAAATACCCTTGAGTAAAAAAAAACAGCGTGTTGTTCTTCGTTTGTCTTGAAAATTAACAAAACTTATTTTACACTGACGGTTCACAGCTTGTGGGGTAAAAACCTTGACGACCTCTCTCGTTCCTTTCAGTTAGCTTCAAATGAGAATCCTGTGCCACCTGATCTGCATAAGACGAGACGAGAAGGGACAGCATGAAAAAAGAGCGCTGAAAATTTAAAAACAAGAACCCATCACGGGGCTGGCGATGACGAGGACAAGGACGAGTGTTGATGAAAGTACGGTCATGGGATATCTTGGTGCTATGGCGTAGCATCGCGGTGAAAATTTTATTAAATCTAGAAAAATGGAATTATGCCAACAAGAATAAGCAAAAGCATATGTGTGGTGAGTCACGCAAAACTTCTTTTATGCAAATGGACCGACGTTTTGCTTCCCCATCCGATAGAAGGCCAGGTGGATAAGGCGGGAATCGAACCCGCGCCCCATAGCAACATAGGGATCGGCAGCCGAAGCCGCTCACCACCAAGCCACGAGGCCCTAAAAAGTTGCCTTGTAAGCAAAAAAATAGCGGTTAGTATTTATTACACTGAAAAGAATAGTGCGATCATAATATCTACGTTTAAAAAGATTACAATATTGTTTTGTCTGCTAATATTTAAAACAACTGATCAGAGTTATACATTTTTGAAGTTATTTTTTGTAAAACTGACCACACTGAAGAATAAAAGGTAGTTAATATCAGAAACATAATGTTATTACCCAGTGAGAATTTGACCCAAAGCCTCGAGTCTTTTTAGGCTTAGTCTCGAATGCCTTTTTTTAAATTTCAGTGGGAAATCAAGGGTCGCAAGATGATTATAATAAATCAGGAAAAAAAAGTTGACGATTTGGAAACAGGTCCAATAAAACAAAATTCCCAGTTTTTGCTTTTTGGGTGTTTTTGAAACCGCCTTGAGTCAGGGGTAATAAAATACACTCAAAAAGCAAAAACTCAAATTTTGGTTTATTGGACTTTAAAAAAAATCCAGAATTCGAAAACAAATAGTTACAGTATTTCTATCTGTGTAGATATCGTGAGCAGCGCAAATTATCACTTTGGGAAATTAAGGTGTTAATTTTATATAGAATCATAAAATAAAAACTAAAATATAAAATAAATCGCTTGGTTTAAGAGGTTACATACATGTAGAAAATCACAAAATTGTATATTACAGAATATTTGTTAAATCCACTCAAAAGATGATTTTCAATCACTCCTGATAGTTTCATGAAGATATATCATGATTAAACTGAGCAAGAGACGATTTAAGCTCAAAATTTTGCCGTACGCAAAGCGAGCTGTCAAACTTTGATGACGATTTTCTCTAACCCTTGAGTTGATTTACGGGTGCCACGATATCTCGAGATGGGATGGACCAAATTGGCTGAAATTTGAGGTAAAGACTCTCAAGATGTATCCCGTGTGCATGACGAAGCCAAATTTTAAAAATTTGCTTTTTTTAAAAATACAAAAATCAAAACTAACGGTTTTTTATACGAAAAATGAAAAAAATATTTTTTTCTTTTTGTAAAATAAAAGTTTTTGAAAATCGGGCTTCGTCATGCACACGGAATCGGTTTAACGAACTTTCACCAAAATTTTGAGCCGATTTGGTCAAGACGCCCGTTTTTTGAAACTGCTTTCTTGAAATTACTTTATCTCAGCAATGATGCAACCAAATATCTTTAAATTTGTTTTGTTAGTAGGTGAAAATGTATATTTTAATGCCCTGAAACCAGAATTTAAAAAAAGTTTAAGTGTGTGCTCATACTAACCTCCGACTTTTTAGTCGATATACATGTATGTAACACCTTAAATAAATTAATACCGTTAAACCATAGTGACATTGATTAGATTTCTATGTCTAATTTCATATTTCTGATTTAAAAAAATACTTGTAATGGGTTTGAATAAACATGAATAATAACATGTTTTTCCAAAAGAGTGTTTTTCATCAAAAATTTAAAGTGTTTTACAATCATTTTCACATCAAGTGGACCCCACTTACAATTTTTTTACACTTTAAACTTCTAATATTCAGTTGTTCAAGTCTCCTAAACGTGTGTTTGATTATCCGCCATGCCCAACACTTAATAATTTAATAATTTTCCAATAATATGTAAAACTTTATACTATTTTTTCGGTTCTTTGAGTAAAATTTCACAAAAAAACTAAAATTCACTTCTCTTTCAATTTGAACTTACATGACACTTTGAAAGAATAAAAAAAATCTTTGTTAACAATATATTATTTTTAAATATATTTAATCGTGCTTTTTGTTACTATATCAAATTTCAATATCATTTGCACAGAAATGATAATCGAAATTGAACCTTATGATAAAATAGTTGTTATTGCACCTTATGCATATTTAACAGCATGCCTTTGTGATATAGATATTATTCAACAAATTCAAATTACATAAAATATAATTACAAATCATTTTCAATAAACACATTTAAAAAGCAACATTTAGAAAATGTGGGTTAGCAAATTAAAAAAGCGTCAACATTTGAAGCATTTGAAATTGTCAAACAAATGCGTTGAATAAAAAAATCCGCGAATCCCACCTTTGCCGACCAAAAACGCACCAGATCCACAAAATCTATAATTTTAACTGCCCTTAATTATCTATTTGGGGTTTTATTTATATCATCGCTTTTTATTTCATTTCAATTATTTCGGTGTGAAGTTACTATCCTAAGCTGAGATGCGGACTACCTTTCAACAGCAGATTAATTCGAGTAAATATACTGAAGCTAAAAAATACAACGCTTTTCAACTTTGTTTCATAGTGCTTAGTGAAATTTAGCATTTTTTGCAGATTTGTTTTAATTTTTCAGAGTGACATTCAAAATTTGTGATAAAAATTCATGCCTTCCAGCTTTAATTTCCTTTGTTGTAATTAAAGCAACTTATTTGCATATTCATCCCAACCTCCTCCCAATTTCCACCATGCTCGTGTCGTAATTTCACCCCTCCCCTCCCCCATCTCTTCTTTCTACATTCAACCCACCCGACTGCCACGTCAGATCTCATCACCACCGCCATCAACAAAACAAGGACGCAAGGACTCACGGCCATCGCCGCTCCTCTCGGTGAGGAAGATGTTTCACCGCGAAGGGAGTGTTTGTATAATGTACAAACGCTGTTTGCTGTGAGTTTCAGTTTTTTTTGTAGTTGTTTTTCATCCTTTTGCCACATGGCTTTCTCCGCGGACGGGGTGAAAAAGGATGAGATTCCGTACATAGAGCACACACAGCGTTCAAGGATGTGCTGGGAAAAATCATCAAGACCCATCAGCACAGCAGTGAGTTTGCAGATGAAAGGATGTCGGTGTCAGGTTGAAGGAATCAAGCGAGCTAAAAAAAGGTGCAAACAGCACAACGGTGTTGGAGAATTTTCCCTTAAAAGGTTTGTTGTATTGGTGAAAAGGACCTGAGAGATGATAACATGGAGCATAAAGGTGCGTAATGGCGTCCCAGTCGTCAAGTCGGATAGCGCATCCGACAGACACGCGATCGATTAGACGTCGACGTCGCTCGTCAGGAAGTTGGCGAGGAAAAAGTGCGGGGGAAGACCAGGACTTTTCCTCTGATGATGGTATGATTTCTTTCGGCACCCATACAGAGAGGAGGCGCGCCGCTGCTCGTCACGCCATCGTGGTTGTCGTCGAGGCACGTATTTGTTAGGGCTGTATTCTGATGGGAATATTTGTGAAGCCATGTGTGCGAGGGCGTTTGTTTATAAGAGCAATGGAAATACTTTACGTAAACCCAATTTATAAGGATCACCTGGCGATGCAGAGTTTGGCAGGGATGTTGTGGCAGAGTGGAGGAAGGGAAGTTTATGCGAATTAAGATATGAATGAAAAGTTGGAAGTTTTTCTTTGGAATACAAATTTACGATTTTTTGAACCAGTAGGTATAGCTGTTTTTCGGACTATTAAAGCGAAACGAACGAAGCCTAAGTATCAAATGTAAAGATTTTTTCCAGAAATTCTGATTACCACTTTCGATTGTGAGCAGAGTCATAATGCAAGCAATTTGTTCGTTTCATACATAGGTAGCCAATTTATTCAATGTTTATATAACCCTCACTTAAAACATGTTCCAAAAATCAGGGGGGATATTTATTTTTATAAAGCAGTTGAAATGTTTAATGATTTAAGAGAAACAACAGAAATATTCAAGAGCCTGTTCAACAATTGCTTTCAATTATGGAAATATTTTGGCTTTTTTATTATTTTGAAACTTTTGCTAGGCTAACGCTAAAATTTTAATGTTTTAATGATTTCATAATTGTGACATTTCTCAAAAACTGACAGCTGTCTATACAAAAATGTTTTTAAAATATTAAAAATCTAATCTAATCACAAGATTTTCCAGCATGCTTTCATCGGACTGGCTTACATATTTTTGAAAAAAAATCTCGTTTTTAGATATGTTTTAAACGGTTAAAATTCATTTCACATTGCTGTAATTTTTTTCGAATCATGAATTTGAAAAAACGTGGAAAAAGCCTTAAAAGGTATTTTGACTTTATTTTTAATGTAAAATAAAATTTGCAATCGCAAAAAGGCTTACATACGATTTGATATCGTGCACCTTTTTAGTGCTAAATCCAATAAAAAATGATTTTTTTGTTGATACAGTCCAGACTCGATTTTCCGAAGGCCTTGGCAAGATTCATTTTTGATTGTTGAGATTTAGTATGACCCCTAAACTACTCTAAAGTGATTTAGAATTTTTGAATCCAAGATGGCGACCAAAATGGCGGTGATGAAATATTGAAAAAAATGCATTTTTTTATTTAACAGACAATCAATCATTTAAATTCGACTAAAATGGGGTCGCAGAACTCGAATTTAATGTTAAAAGTAAGAAAACCCAAGTAGCACTCATAACTTGTCGTCTGTTGTATAACAGTTAGACAGCTGTTTTTGATCAACATACGAGAAAAAATTTCAACGTTAGTTAAATAACAGTTTATTTCACTACTTGTATACCTGACTTATGTAACTCTTGAGATTTGTTCCAAACAAGTGTTACAACACAGTCAACTTCACTCTTTTCCAACTTTAACACACAACATAGGGAATATTTTCACATGTTTGGCATGTGTTAGGAGCACTTGCTCCTAACTCAATCCAATTTGCTGATTTTCACTATTTAAACAATTTATTTTGGAACACTTTTGATAGAAACTTGCTTGCTCACTTCCTATTGAGCTATTTATCACTTTATTTTACTTGAAAATACTTTTTATGAGCTGTAATTGAACGTCAAAGTGCTGATATGCCAAGATGCTGTTCCCTTATCTGCAATGTTTCACTCGAAAACAGTTTGTTGAATAAAAACAATATTGCACTGTTTGTGTCACTGCTTATCTAACATTGTCATGTGACGGCATCTGCTGAAAAATGGGCGTGGCCAACCATTCTATAAATAACCTTAGGTTTTCTCGCTTTGTTACACAAATGTTATCGGAGAATAGATTATATAACTGATGCTCAACATACATATTCAACTTGACATTGCGTGTTGTTAGGTGGTGTAAATTTGTACATGAGGAATTTAGAGTTTCAATAATGTTTATTTATTGCAATAGTTTTGATTGTTGACCGATTCATTTGTGAACATATCGCTGGTAAAAGCTATACAAATTAACAACTTATAGAGTTTATGATAGAGAAAACAACAAATCAAAATCATACCGATTTTCAATATTACTCCGTGGTACGGTAATCGAAATGACAGTTGAAACGGTTTGTTATAACAAAGTTATATAGTGGAGTTATAAAAACTGACTTGAAACAAACTTATATAACTTCAATTCCAATGACAGCCTTCGTTGGAGTTAAGTTCTTTAGCTATCAAAACAGACAGCAGCCTTCTTATTGACGCTTGGGCCAGCTTGTTTACTATGAAGCCCCGTGGAGAGATGTGGAAGCGCGCCTGGACCTGCCGTGGAGATAACAACAAATCGTCGAAGTCATCGGATCGAATCTTGGGAAAGAGGAAGTTCACCAAAAAAGGAAAATCTAAAAAGTTCGCCATGCAGGGAATTTCTCACTAATCACATGCGCGCCATGATTGCTTCTCTTTTTTTAAATTTCAATTTCAAATTATTTTAAATAAATCTTGCAGAAACAAACGTACGTTTTTAATTAGCTTTGTCGTTGATTGAAATTCTAATAAGAAACGTTTGTTTACATGTAAGTTAGTCGACGGTTAGACAGCTGTTTTCAATCTAACTTTCCTTTCCAGTGTGCGCTTTGATTTGACAGCACAGCCGTAAACCACGCCCCCTTTTTTCGTTGAATCTCTTGTTAGATAGCACAGTGTTGTCAAATACATTTGTACAACTTACTCTGATAACTTGCATCTTTTTCTGGCAAGTTATACAAAAGAAAAAAGTGCGCTTTTTCCAGTTCACAGGAGTTGTAGAACAAGTTGTGGTAACAAGGGGGATTGGTTATACAACCAGTTAGGAAATACGTTTATCTGACAAAGTGTGTTGCTTGGGAAATGGATTTACGGATTTTTGTTTGTTTGTGATGCGATTATTCGAAGTCCTGTACAAACCTTCGGATAATCGAGACTTCGGATAATCGAGTCTGGACTGTAACGTTATTTTTTTCACCAGTAAAAGTCATGATCAAGCTTGACCATTTCAGATTTTTTTTCAAAAGTATCTGATTTCTTATAAATTTGCTTCAAAGATATTATAGATTGGACCAAGGTACAGGCTCTAAAAAAAATCACTTAACAACAATGATTTTTTTTTTCAATGCAGTGAAACCACTTTTTACGCGGCGTGTTAATTTTTTTAACTGTAGATTTCTCTGGAACGACGCAGCATTTTTGCAATCTATTTAAAGCAATTTGTAGGTTTTGTTCAGATCTGATTGAAGCTAATTTACTATCCAGGTTACTACCATCCACTGAACTACACTGAAAAAAATATTCTGTTTTCAGTTATGAGAAATGACTTATATCTGTAATCCCATACTTCCAATTGAAATGCAATCAAAGACAAAATAAATAAAAAATATTCACGAGACTGAAAAATTAAGTCTGTCATATAGAAATTGTCAAAAACCATAAAAAAATTCAACATTTTTATTTGCAAAACCGCTGTAACATCACAAGGATTTTACTTAGGACAGTGGTCAATATGGAGACTTTTATGTAAAATTGTCGGAGAATCGATTCTCGTATTCGGTATTTCAAAATTTTGACGTTTAGGGCACTTAAAAAACAGTTTCAGTAAATGATTATTGATTTTTTTTAGTTGAGTTGTTCGATCCGTGAATCTTTTTGTAACATCATAGGCTATTTTTACAAAAAAATAGAAAGAAAAAAAATCAGGAGCGCACCTTCATATTTGACTTTTAAAAGTGGTGTGTTTTTTTCTTTCAGTGTATTTTTTTTGAAAGTCCGTCAAATTTCCTACAAGTTTGTGTTTGACAACTTTTTGATACAACGGCTTCGAGGTACAGCAATATTTAAATAACGAAATACAAAAATAATTTAAAACACTTACGCACTTCTCAAATGTCATTATCGAGTGAAACTGGCTTACATAAGCGTAGGATAACATGCAGAGAAAAAAGTACCTAAAAAAATCCTGTTTTGGGCTGGAATTGCTCTAAAGTGACTTTAACCTTTACATGATCATTTGTGCACAATTCAAAAATAGCGAGATTTGCGAAAATTGGCATCACTTTCAAATGATATTAGATCAACTTTTTCCATAGCTCAAAAGATGGAGTTAATTTATCTTATCTATCGTGAACTGGAGGGAATCGCGTCTTGTGTCTGAATTTAGTCGCTTCAAATAAGGTGCACTAATGTAGTTGTTCTGTATCTGTTCTAACCGAAACTAAACAAAAATATCAAACAAAAAAACTCAAGAACCTGTCCAAAACAGCTGTCTCAAATGATACCATGTGTCCCCATTCACCTCAGATGATGGTACAGTGGTCTTCGAATCGTAATTTTTCAAAAATTCAAAGCTCCAGCGATTTTTTTTGCGAAAGCTTAAGCTTTTTGAATTTTGCTAAAAGTTTGTGACGTTCCTCAATCAACAACGTTTAAATATTTTATTTAATGGGATTTGCCAGCAGTCCAATTAATCCAATAATTTATAGCGCCTGTCATTCATAATCAAATTTTGATGGTGTCAATGGGCGGTGTGGTGGTAAATTTATGAATCCTTCCTCCCGCTCAAGCACTACATTTGAAGCAGTTCTCGCAGCAAAGTGTGCCATAAAACCAGCACCATAAAACACTCGCCACACGGCGTGAATCTAGCACCTTTCTACCGGGCATTTTTCGTTCGATTTATCGCATCAAAAGAGGTCTCCTTCAAATGTTTCATGTTTGTGAGTGTGTGCTTTACCCTTTTGTTACGAAAAACCATACGGTTTATCCGATTATAACGTTCTGACGCGATACCTGGCTCTGGTGGTCTACATTCCGGAGCCATAAAATTATATATCTAATAAAAAATTTATTCGATATTTAACTCCACTTTTACGGCCGCGCAGCATAAATAAACAAACACGAGCCCACGGGACAGGGCGAAAAACGGTTGCCAGCAAGTCACAGTGTTTTTTTTTTCGAGACCTGACCTGCGTTACCCGAAAAAGAGCGATTCTTCGTACGGGGAACAAACACCCGGGTCGTCGTCGTCGTAAAACGATTAGAATTTGATGGTCGGCATTTCAACACTTTTTTCTCCGCCCTGGACAAAAGCTTTTACGCCGTTCCGCCGTGTGCCTGACCTTACTGAAGTCTTGGGCTAGCCCGGGGTTCTGGACCAGTGGGTGGTTGTGGTGGAGAGGTGCCATAAAATCATCTGGTCTGAACATAGTTTGTTTCAGAAGGGGGGCATTCTTGGGCTTGTGGGTAGTTGGTAGCACGTGACCGCGAAGGTTGTAAAATTTTCATGTCATTCAAATTGTTACTAATTGTTTCGTCTGGTTATAACTTCTTTTTTATGCTTGCTGTAAATTAAAAAGCGATTCAGACTGATTAGAATTGAATTGAGTTCAAAGGTAAGAAGGTGCCATTTGTATTTTGACATTTCAGTTCAATCCAAATCAATCGCAATCGATCATCAGCAATTAGCATAATTTTTGCTATTGACGATGATTTCCTCAAAAAGGCTTTTGAAAATTTAAATCATCTCATACATTTTCTTTCGATCTAAATTTTCTCCTTCCCCCTAAAAGAAAACAATTCAAATTGCATGCAATGCATCACGTGTCAATAACTAACTTGTTGTGGTACTTTCACAAAGAGTTATATAATCACACTTAGATTTTTTTTTACCGAATTCGGTATTTGAAAAATTGGTAAAGTTTAAATCGGTAAAACCATCTGTCAAAATGCACAACAATGTTGAAACTCATTATCGAATTTCGATAAAATTTTACCAAATTCGGTGGAATTCAGTTTACTGAACTGTTGAGCAGTTCTTTTTTATGGGTTTTAAGACAACTGAAATCGTGTGAGCAAAAGAATGTAAAAATGATTAATTGTTTGCTTTAATCAAAGCCAATCAGCTGCATCCCGACTTTCGAAACAAAATGGTTTAATTTCGGCATTCGCTTGCTTCCTTCATTCTGACTCACCCTCATCACGTCCAAAATTATAGAACATCCGTACCCATTTCACATCAATCACAATTTTCCCCGCCAGAGTTTCTGAGCCTTATATCTTAATCGGAGAAAGCGTCCGGACGACAAGATTGCATCACGAGGGCAGAGGTTCCAGAACCAGCATGAAAACTAGTCCCATTAGACGATCCCGTACCCATGAGTTTCTCGTTTAAAATGGCATAAATCATCGGCTTTCTGTATTGAGTTGTCTGTGCAGCAGCAGCGCTGCAACTCAGGAATGCACCCTCGCCCGTTGCGTCAGTCCGAAGCCTTAAAAATGTGTTCGCTGTAGGATTCGTCCAGGACACTAAAGTGAAAGCGTAAAAAATGCTTCCTGCTGGTTCTTTTTGCCTCAAGGCAAAACTTTCGATCCCATATCTGCCGTTCAGAATCGGTTTCGGTTGTGGGTTCTTTCTCCATGAGCAGTTCTCTGGGCTTTCGAAAAATTATATTGGGACCTAATCTTAGAATATTTCTAAACAACTATGAACCTTTGAGATTCCTTTTGTTCTCAGTTTGACATTTTGACTTAAATTGAGTAATTTAAAAAAAAATGGCAGTCCATTTAGTAAATCAAAATCTTATGTTTATTGAAAAATTCTAAAAACTTAAATTTAATATGAAATTTGCATGTATTCCATGAGATCAACACCATTTTAAATCTTGAATGTCGTGATTAATTCGGATCAAGAATAGGATTTTATAAGATTGTTCAATTTTCCGAGGTTACAAAATAGGAAACGGGAATTTTTAAACAAATTTTCTGGGGAATCCAAGGAAATTGCAAATTTATTGCAAATTGTTCTGACCCAACTTCTCATTACCATTTTGCAACCGAACTGTTTGAAGAAGCAACTTCAATTGTTTAAATAAGTGTTGTTGTTTTTCGATTGCTTGATAAAAAAATCATGCAACTTGAATATGAATATAATTTAAAAAAAGGTGCAGTGGTAATGTAACAGGCATAACCAAAATGACGAAGAACGAATAAAGAAACATTTAGCTGAATTCTTGATTTTTTAACTTTATGTGAGGAAGGCTAGGTGGTATTTAGAGAAGGCATCACCTTGCGGCGCTTGCTTTTTTATAGGGAAGCGGGAAGGCTAGTTCCTGAAGACGCCACCTGGTGGCGCTTGCGAGAGGAGCTGAGCTTGGTGGCGCTTGCGAGAGGAGCTGAGCTCCTCTCGCTTCGTTGGTAGACCACTGACTGAAGCCAGCCTTCCCCCTCTGCTTGGGGAAGGCGTTTCATTTTTCGGTTTCATTTTGCTTCGCGAAATTTTGGATTGCTACCCTGTATAGAGCCCTAAGACGAAGTTCTTCGTCAAAAGAAGCAGAACATTGTTATCTTTTTCATGAGTAATTCATTTAATTAAAAATCATCGAATAACATGGCAAAACAATACGTTTGAGCATTGAGCCTGTGCTCGAAAATCTTCAAATGTGGCATCCCTGTGTGTGACGGACGTGTGTCAGCCGCGAGCTTGCGGCTTTGTTTACGTTTGGAGTTGTTGTGTTTTGCGGATCAAAAGTGCTAACGGCTAACGGACAGTCCACTTGCCCGGCATTCGGAAAATGTTTGCGACGAGCTAATTGTTTTTTTTCTCAATTATTTCTTCTCGTTACTCTCCACAGCGACAGCAACGAGCAGCAACATGCCTCCGGCAGCTTCCAGAGCAGGACGCGGCCGGCCGGGCACGACTACGCCGCGCGGAATTTCGCTTGTACCGGACCCGCCCCTTGCGGACCCTCCGGGTAAGAGAAGATTATTTTTTAGAATGTTTTTTAGGACGGATTTTTAAAAACGGAGTCTAAATTATTTATTGATTTTATGTTTCATTATTCAAACAAGTTACAATATCAGTGCTGTATACGAATAATAGTAATATTAATTTTTTTTCAGCATCTGCCTTGCAATGTGGCTATTGCGGCAAAGTGTTAGCCACGATGTCCAGCTTCACAAAACACGTGAGAACGCAACACCAACAGCCGCCGTCTCTGGAAATCTGCACCATCTGCTCTGCAACATTTGCAGATAAAAAGAAGTTGAAGGTGGACCATCCGACAGTGAACAAATGCCGATACTGCGGCTATGTGTACCGATACTCTGGCAATCTGGCCAGGTACGAAGCTAGCTTGGGAGAGGAGCTGAGCTCCTCTCGCTTCGGTGGTAGACAGCCGACTGAAGCCAGCCATCAAATTTCCCGTGGTTTTGTAGGGAAGCGGGAAGGCTAGTTCCTGAAGACGCCACCTGGTGGCGCTTGCGAGAGGAGCTGAGCTGTGGTAGACCACCGACTAAACTAATGCTGTGGAGGGAGTGGCGTTTATATTTATATAAAAACCGTCGGCCGCGCTGCTTCTGTGATTTTCTCCTCTGCTTGGGGAAGACGTTTCATTTTTCGGTTTCATTTTGCTTCGCGAAATCTTGGATTGCTACCCTGTATAGAGCCCTAAGACGAACTTCTTCGTCAAAAATGAGCGGTTCGATCCAAACGTACAAGAAAAACCAAAAATATAGTTTGGTTTTTTTGTAGAGAAATACTGTTTTTTTTCAAAGTGGTAGGACGATGAGTAAATCCATGCTCACTAATAGAGGGTGACGAGCGAGAATTCCCGGGAAAAAGGCAATTTTTGGACCTTTGATTCCCGGGAAATTTGGTCGAGACTCCCTGGAAAATTTATGCTTATAAATATCAAAACAAAATCTAATCAGAAAAACATTTGAAAATTTCTAAATTGTTAAGAACATTGGATTTCAATGTTTGATATTCAGTTTTAATAAACCAATGCACAGTGGGCGAAATGGAACCCAAAATCGGACTTAATTGAACGCGGCTGGTTCCCTGGTATGAATAATAGTGTTTCTTATGTAAAAAAATCCGGGGAATCGATTGGTGATGGTTTCATCCACCGCATGAAACGGCAAAGGGTCCATTTTGCCCCAATTCCCCATTTTTTAACATTTTTTCTTGAAAATCGGTCTATATTTAGAGCGGAGGCTTTATGCGGCCTTCCAAAATGCACTTAACTTATGTGAAAATGTCCCAGGAATTCAGTAAAAATAACCACTTGCACCGCAAAAATCATCTAGGGTCCATTTAACCCCAATTCCGCTATAAAAGCATTTTTGGCCGTTTTCAAATGTTAAATCAGATTTTAAAAATCTGAAAATATTTTTATCGTAAAGATCAGACAATTTTACATAAGAATGACGATTTGCACTTGAAAGTTTGACACATTTATGTTGATATAGAAATTAAACTAAATAAAATGATTGAAGAATCACTTTTGGGCCAATTTTCCCAAACGCAGAATAAACTGCCTTTCACATACATTTTATTTTTATCAACATAAATGTATCAAACTATCAAGTGCCAATCGTCATTCTTATGTAAAATTGTCTGATCTTTACGATAAAAATATTTTCAGATTTTGAAAATCTGACCTAACATTTGAAAACGGCCAAAAATGCTTTCATAGCGGAATTGGGGTTAAATGGACCCTAGATGATTTTTGCGGTGCAAGTGGTTATTTTTACTGAATTCCTGGGACATTTTCACATAAGTTAAGTGCATTTTGGAAGGCCGCATAAAGCCTCCGCTCTAAATATAGACCGATTTTCAAGAAAAAATGTTAAAAAATGGGGAATTGGGGCAAAATGGACCCTTTGCCGTTTCGTGCGGTGGATGAAACCAGCACCAATCGATTCCCCGGATTTTTTTACATAAGAAACACTATTATTCATACCAGGGAACCAGCCGCGTTCAATTAAGTCCGATTTTGGGTTCCATTTCGCCCACTGTGCAATGCTTCTCTTATCTTCTTATTCAAAAAGTGTAATGAGTTTTTAAAAAATTTCAATTACTATAATAGAGAGTAGCCAAAAAATGTGGATCCCATAATTTACTTTGAAGTATTCTAAGCAGTTACACACCAGAAATGAAATATTTATAATTTCTAAGATGGAAAAGCATTTTAAAGATAAGTTCAATTTCCTCATCCTCCCTCGAATATAGAAAACCTTGTTATTTTTATTCTGAGTAAGATAATTTCACTGTATCGAGGTTATTTCCTTTTTTGATATCAATAAGTCATTTTGTGTTCTGCATCAACCTCAATATTAAATTATATTTTGGGAAAAAAAACTCAGGCATTCTTTGTAAAGTTAAGGTCCGCTGATTGTGAACATTTACAGTTTACCTTAAGAAAAAAAATTAAAATGTTGTTTTGAGTCTTTATTTATTATATTGCAGAAATGCCGATTCTGTAAAATTAAATACTAACTATTTTTTTACATTCAAAAAATCACATTACAAGTTCAACTACAAGTTTTTGCAACTTTAGAAAAATCACTTGTGAATGAAGATTTGTTAACATTTTAAACTAAAATTTCGAGTCATAAAAAGACTCACGAAACGAAAAAAATCAAAACGTGGAAATAATTCCTCAAAATAATGAGATTACTTTGATAAACCTTTCATTGAATAAGTTTGAATTAATTGTATCGGAGTTCATTGAAAAGAAACCTTTTTTTTCTTTTTAAGTTTTCTTTTCTTTTTAAGTTAGGCTGGTACAAATATTTTTAAAAGTTTTTGTCACCCCCCCCTTCGAAATTGGCCCGAAAAATCAGGGGGCAAAAAAAAAAAATTTACAATAATCTTCAAAATTTCAATGAAAATTCAAGTGCAACCAGTTGAAATCAGATTAAAATACATTCTTCTGCGTTTAAAATCATTTTTAGCATGTTTGGGTTTGTTAAAAAATCTTAAGATTTTTTGAAAATTTTCGATGCAAAATCTTTTTTTTCGATACAATTTTTGTTTTTGTCAGATCTTAGATTTTTTTAAAACTAATGATTGCAAAACAACTGAACTAGTGTAAAATGCATTTTAAAACACTTTTTTAATTGAAATGTGAAGACTATGGCTTGTTATTTAAATTTTTATATTTTTTTATTTTTTTGCCCCCCCCTTGACCTTGGCCAGGGCCGAGGGACAAAAACTTTTTTAAATATTTGCATCGGCCTTATCGAAGTTATCGATCCCGGGAATTCCCGGGAAATGGCAAAACTCAACTCTTTCCCGGGTAAATTGAAAATCTCGAGAATCGTCACCCTCTACTCTGTAACCATAACGTTTCCTTTAAATTTTCCTCAGCGACCAGTTTGATTGAATGCACATAAAGCTGGTACAAATTTTATTTAAAAAAAAATTTAAAAATCAGGGGGCAAAAAAATATGTTGTCAAAAAATGCTAATGGAAAATTTAAGTAAAATCAACTGAAATCAATTTAAAATGCGTTTCCCTGCGTTTAGAATCACTTTTAGTATGTTTGAGTGAATATAAAAATCATTTGAATTTTTGAAAATTTTGGATGTTTAAAAGTATTTTTTTCGCTAAAATTTTTGTTTTCGTTAAATCTTTTAAAAAACTTTGAAAAATATTTGCATCGGCCTAAAGTTAAAACAAACAAAAATAAAAATAAAAATATCATGCTAAAATTCTATTTTTCATGACCATTAACCCTCTACTGCAATTTTTTTCGAGGTTTTTTTATTTTTTCTGTGTTTAGAAGGTTATTTTGAGCAACTTTTGTTCTACGAAATACTTTCCATCTCTTGTTTTATGTTTTCTTGTTTTATTTTCAGTTTTTTAATTCGCATTTATCTTGTTTAGTTTATTTTTGTTTTTGATGGTATTTGACCTATTCTACCACCTCCTATCATTACATTTTGCCTATCTAATTATTTTCATGTTTTTAATTTCAGTTTTTCAATTTTTGCTTGTGTTTCATATTTTCTGCTCTAGAATGGCACCATTATTATTTAAATTATAAAGAATGCTTAGAGGCATAGTCCGGTACACTACAAAAAATACTGCATACTTCTTTTTAATTAAAATATAGGAAATGTTACAAAAAAAGCACAACCAAAGACATTTTTATAAACATTGGCAAAGTCACATAAAACAAGTCAAACATCCAACACTAAAATTTTCTAAAATTTTAAAACTTCTTCTTTCCAATGCTTTTTAAACATACAAAATTGGTTAAAAAATGGATTTTTGGCGAATTTAAAATCGAAGCTTGTCTAAAGGTGGGGTTGGGTTGTAGAGGGTTTATTTTTCAGGATCAAGTCTTACTAGCTTCAGCTCTAGAGCAAAAAATAAAGCGTTCACCTTTAAAATCTAACTTCGATTTTTTAAAAGAAATATGTTTGCGCACATAAGAACGTCTGTTGATCCTGTCGCACTTTCTTTCCCGGTAAATACAAATTTAAACACTCAGATTACAGATAACAAAACTGGTTACAACAAAACGACTTTATTCGCGTCAACTTGGCTCTATTTTGCAGTAAATTAACTGTTCTGACCTGCTCTGAGGTCTGTCAGGGAATGGGACTGTTCTGAGGTGGTTTTCCTACAAGAAAATGTACGGTCAGGACAAGTTCACTGACCTTTTAGTCCTGTTTGTATTCTGTTATTTACAAATATGTGTGTGTTTACATGTAACGTAGAGTGCGAAAACTAGACAACATAAACTGTGGCAAAAACTACACGAAAACAGTACAGTACAGAAGTTTCTGACTAGAATCATCGTCTTGTGTGTAAACAAAATACTTTGTCGTAAAATCTCAGAGCGAGTTGTGGCGCTATAACCACGGCAAATAGTGTCCAGGGCATTCGTGGAAATACAATGTCCCATCCCAGAGGGTCCCGGAGTACCAAACCTTCTTAGCATGGTGCTTCCAACAAATACAACCAAATCTCGGAGCGTATGGTGGTGTGTCCCCACGCTTCTTCCTCCCCTGTCGATTCAGAATTGTGTTGTTGTTCGAACACTCCGTGCTCAAACTCAACCCAATTACGAGTCATCTCTGCGATACGGCTTTACGCAGTAGGCCTGGCCGCTTTAACGCTTGTGTTGTTTCAATGCATTTCAATGCAATGGCGCACTGCAAATGTTAATAAATGACAAGAAGAGTGCTAGGCGTCATCTAACCTAAGGCACTCTCCAGGATCCCTTCGAAAGATTGGCTGCGCTAGGGTCTGATTAGATTAGATTAGATTAGAAATACTTTGTCGTAAAATCTCAACTTTGGTTTTGTAAATTCGCTATATTCCGTGATGGTTACAAGCAACCTTTTCATGTTTCTATAACATTTATTTTTGTAATTATCTGCTCTACAACTGTGTAGAACATTGTTACAGTGAAACCTCTTTTTACGCGGTGCGTTATATTTTGTCGAGTTCTCTGGAAAGACGCAACATTTTTGCAATGTTTTAAAAGCAACTTGTAGGTTTTGTTCAGATCTACAAAATATTGTATGGTTTAAGAGAAATCTACGAAAAAAGCGTAATGCCACCGCGTAAAACGAGGTTTCTCTGTACACTTTAAAAAAGTACACTGCAAAGTTTCAAAAACACGAAATTAAAAAATGATTTTTTTTTACTTTTAATAAAAAAAATACCCTTCTGGGTTATTGCTGATTCGAAATGTTATTTTATTTTTTTTTAGTGTCATGTTTCATGTTTTTTCATTCAATTGTTGAGATTGTGGCTTGTTATTCAAATTTTAGTATTTTTTTTAATTTTTGTCCTCCACGACCCCGGTCAGAGCCGAGGGACCAAAACTTTGAAAAATATTTGCATCGGCCTAAGCAGTTAAAATAAATAAATTAAATTTATTGAAATTCGGTGCACACAGTCACATCTAAGCACACACAGACATTTGTTCATTTTTTGATTCTGAAATAAATATATTCATTCATGTATGTATGGTAATAAGTAAACTTTCACAAAGTTTATTACTGTTCTGTTGTCCTAAGCATTTTGAAATACGCTCTGCTTTTTTTTAAACTAGACTAAAAACTTTAAAATTTGATTTTTGTTCGGCCTATTTTGGACGCTAAGGAACTATAACTTTTTTCAATCAATATTGACCAAAAATTATCATATGATGCAATGAACATTATGCATTTTGTAGAGAATTACTCGCCTTCAGGTTGCATCCATGGTCGCGCGCATATGGTTGCGGGTACAAATTTGGACCTGGAAAATTAAAAACATGCCCCACCTATCTCTTTCTCTCAGTTTAGCGTGTATAATTACCGGTGTATCGTCCGGCTGAATCGGGAAGGGGTGGGGGGAGAGCCTTGTGTTATCAATTTAATGAATCTGTACTTCCTCTGTCCTCGCACTAAATCATCGTTTTGCGCGACCTGGCCACGGCGGCGGTTGACCGTTTTTGGGATAATCACGAAGTGGAATATTTTTCCGTTGTTGCCGAATAAATTCTATTTTCCTGCGGTGGCGCCCTCTTTTTGTGGGTGCTGTGTGTGTGTGTGCAATCGATAGTATCGCAAACATTTTTGTGTGCTTTGTTTGGACTTTTCCTGGCCCAACTTACACACCCGATTCGGCTAATGGCTGCTGCGAAAGTCATTGAGCTGGGCACTGAGCATGTTCCGCTGGTAGAAAAAAAAACGGGGCACGTTCGGCAACCACAAAACGTGCCACTTTTTCCAACCTCTTCGAGAGGTCTCTTAAACCTGGGAAACCCGAAGAAGTGCACTCGCGCTCAGAGCTCTACCCTAATTGGATGCAATAAAATGATTTAACACTCCAGTGATATCATAATTTCACAATATAAATTGTTAATAAACGTTTCCATAAATACCAACATTATTTCCTATCTTAATTTCGCATCTCACCAGGAACCGACCAGCACCAGCAGCAGCTTTATGTTAGTTTTTATTTTTATGGAAGCTGCTGCTGCTGGGCTGGGGTTTCTTTTGAAAACCTGTGCTGTGAAACCGTTGTGCTAAGGAAGGGTGAAGAACCATATGCTCAGCTAAGGAAAGCCGCCAATAAGCCGGTTTCGGATCGCGGGAGTCACGAAGCAGGTTGGCCAGAGTGGATAGAAATACGGAAAACATGATTTTGTTGACGATGTGATGAGTTTTTCTGCTACTTTTGCAAATGTGGGACAGTCGTAAATCTGGTGAGATATGCAAAACATTGTCTATGGGAAGCAAATATCACAGACATTATTACATATTAATTTGAACCTATCCTTAAATAGTCGGAATTTTTTTGTAGAAAATATTATATGGAAATTCTCCACCAACTTACACGAAATTGGAAAAATTGCCCCGACACTTCTTCGATTTGCGTAAAACTTCGTCCTAAGGGTAATTTTTGTCACTGATCACGAGCCCTAGCTCCATTTTTCGATATCTCGTGACGGAGGGGCGGAATGACCCCTTCCATTTGTGAAAATTCGAAAAAAGAGATGTTTTTCAATCATTTACAGCCTGAAATGGTGATGATTTGAAAATTTGGTGTCAAAGGGACTTCCGAAAAAACTAAAAAACGTTTTGCCATTTTTTGTTATTCAACTGTAAATATTTTGCAGTGATTGTCTACGATTCATGCGTTACAGTTTTTTGCACTTTTTTCTTAATTAAGTCGCGTGATATCAAAATCGTTCCAAAACTTAAATGTCATTGCAGATTTTTAGTATTTTCTACGAGTAGTGATTGCGGAAAACTTGAGATTTTAACCAAAAATGTTGATGAAACCAGGAAAAAGCCAAGATAAAGCTTATTTATTTTAGAAAGCATAGAATAAAGCTGTAAATATCCGAATTGTTTAGATTCATCGTGTCTTATAATTCGATGAAGAAGTGCTATCTTGTCGTAGGTCGCTTTTTGACGTTCCAAGAAAAACACGTTTTCATGTTTGACCTTGAATAAACCAAAACGAGAGCACGCAATGTAAACAATACCAAACACGTTTTGTTTGGTTGACCATTCTGTGCATTGTCCTGAAGTTTGGTTGAATATAATAAAAGTTTGAAGTTTGAAGTTATAATAAAAACGTTACTTAATCCACCTTTAGGTGGTTGGTGCCTTCCTCATATTCATAAAGTCAATACATTCAGTAAAAATAGCAACATTCCCCCTTAACATGTTTAACAAATCAACTTTATTACTCATTTCTTTTGATATGGTTCGCAGACCATCAATATTTCTGGCTCATCGGCAAGGTCTGATAAAAAATACCTATCCAACGATAGATCGCATGGAAGATTCAGACAATATTTTTATCACAATCAAACCTCTAAAAAGTATATAAATAACACTTAAGTGCCAATAACTTTTAATAGGGTTGTCAGATCCTTGATGTTTTAGGCTCATTTGAAAGGTATTTCGATTATCTAACTAACGATGGGTCGCATGATGGACCCGGACATCATTTTTACTGAAATATCTGAGATCCGGCCTCCAAAAAGTGTATAAATAACACTTAAGTGTCAATAACTTTTGATAGGATTGTCAGATCCTTGATGTTTTAGGCTCATTTGAAAGGTCTTTCGATTATCTAACTAACGATGGGTCGCATGATGGACCCGGACATCATTTTCATTGAAATATCTGAGATCCGGCCTCCAAAAAGTGTATAAATAACACTTAAGTGCTAATAACTTTTGATAGGATTGTCAGATCCTTGATGTTTTAGGCTCATTTGAAAGGTCTTTCGATTATCTAACTAACGATGGGTCGCATGACATCATCGGGCCCGGACATCATTTTTACTGAAATATCTGAGATCCGGCCTCCAAAAAGTGTATAAATAACACTTAAGTGTCAATAACTTTTGATAGGTTTGTCAGATCCTTTATGTTTTAGGCTCATTTGAAAGGTCTTTCGATTATCTAACTAACGATGGGTCGCATGATGGACCCGGACATCATTTTCATTGAAATATCTGAGATCCGGCCTCCAAAAAGTGTATAAATAACACTTAAGTGCTAATAACTTTTGATAGGATTGTCAGATCCTTGATGTTTTAGGCTCATTTGAAAGGTCTTTCGATTATCTAACTAACGATGGGTCGCATGATAGACCCGGACATCATTTTTACTGAAATATCTGAGATCCGGCCTCCAAAAAGTGTATAAATAACACTTAAGTGCCAATAACTTTTGATAGGATTGTCAGATCCTTGATGTTTTAGGCTCATTTGAAAGGTCTTTCGATTATCTAACTAACGATGGGTCGCATGATAGACCCGGACATCATTTTTACTGAAATATCTGAGATCCGGCTTCCAAAAAGTGTATAAATAACACTTAAGTGTCAATAACTTTTGATAGGATTGTCAGATCCTTGATGTTTTATGCTCATTTGAAAGGTCTTTCGATTATCTAACTAACGATGGGTCGCATGATGGACCCGGACATCATTGTCATTGAAATATCTGAGATCCGGCCTCCAAAAAGTGTATAAATAACACTTAAGTGCTAATAACTTTTGATAGGATTGTCAGATCCTTGATGTTTTAGGCTCATTGGAAAGGTTTTTTTAATACCTTTCTGAAAATGTATAACATGACAGGGTTTCTTACAAAAACCACCCTTTTTACAATCTTCCGGACATACGCCAAAATCGTTTTTTTAGCATAACTTTTGAAGTACTTTACTAAACTTCATAATTTTCAATAGGGACTTATGGGACCCCAAGACGAATCGAATGAGACCAAAACGGTCCAAATCGGTTAAGCCAGTGCTGAGATAATCGAGTGCATATTTTTTGGTGCACAGACCCACATCCCTACACACACACACACACACAGACATTTGCTCAGAATTTGATTCTGAGTCGATAGGTATACGTGAAGGTGGGTCTACGAGGTCAAATTAAGAAGTTCATTTTTCGAGTGATTTTATAGCCTTTCCTCAGTAAGGTGAGGAAGGCAAAAAACTAACTTAATCCACCTTTGTGGTTGGTGCCTTCCTAATTCTTTTCCAACAATGCACAGTGGGCAAAACAGGTGAAAAAAACGGATCTTTTGATGCCGTCAGTTTCTGCCTATCGAAAGTATCATTTTTAATGTAAAAAATTACGGAAATCGATTGGTGGTACTCTCATTAGCGGCAAATGACGGGAAGTGGTCCATTTTACCCCATTTAGCCTTTTTAGGGTGTTTGTCTCGAATATCTTCAACTGCCGTAGTTTGCCGCACTTCTAAAGTATCTTTTTTTATGTAAAAAATCACAAGAAATCGATTGGTGACATTCTCATTGGTGGAAAATGACGGCATGGTTCCATTTTGCCCCATTTAACCCTTTTTAATGTGTTTTTCGTAAATATTTTGAAATGACATAATTTCCTACAATAACATACGTTTAAAATTTTATGTAGAAAATCACGAGAAATCTAGTGGTGGTGTTCTCATAAGTGGCAAACGACGGCAAAGTCCCGTTTTGCCCCATTTACCCCATTTTATGTATTTTCTTAAATATTTTTAATTTTTGTGGTTTCCCAAAGTTAATAAAAGCTATTTTATACAGAAAATCACGTAGAATCTATTGGTGCTGTCTCATAAACGGCAAACGACGAGAAGGGCCTATTTTGCCCCTTCTTTATGCGTTTTTTTAGTATATTGAATTGCCGTGGTTTACTTAACTTAAAATAAATGTTATTTTATGCAGAAAATCACGAGGAATCGATTAAGCACACTGTTATTTGCGGCAAATGGCGACAAGGACCCATTTTGCCCCATTTCATGTGTTTTTAGTCAATATATTGAACGTGATATGTGATATGTTGGGTTTGGACACAAATTTCGTCTAATTTCGTTAAATTCCGGATTACAAAAAAAAAAACACACATATCACTCAAGGGCTCATAAGTGGCATCATAAGTGGTCATAGCTTGTGACAGGGTTGTCAGATCTTCAATGTTTTGGACTCGTTGGAAAGGTCTTTCGATTACCTAACCATCGGTGGGTCGGATGATGGATCTGGACTTTGTTGACATACATTTTAAAATTACATAAATATCACTTAAGTGGTCAGAACTCGAGCCAGGGTTGCCAGATCTTCAATGTTTTAGACTTGTTAGAAAGATCTTTTGATTACCTAACTAATGGTGTATAACACGATGATGTTTGGTTCAGTTTACTGCCATTTATTCAACTTCCGAAAATATGCGAAAACACATTTTTATACATAACTTTTGAACTATTTATCGAAACTTCAAACAATTCAATAGCACCGTATGGGACCCTAAACCAAGTCGAATGCAACTGGTTTGGTCAAAATCGGTTCAGCCAATGCTGAGAAAACTGAGTGACATTATTGGTCAGATACAAACACACATACACACACACACATGTACAGTTTTCGATTCTTAGTCGATATGTATACATCATGGTGAAAATTTTTGAAATTAAATATGTCTTTATTGAACTTTTTTACAATAATAATATTTCATTTAAATTCTAAGTGGTATGGCTAAATGCTCTTCAACTTAATTATATTTTTCGTTTTATTATTAACTGTTCTAATTCATTTATTTACTTCAAATTATTTTGCATTTTTGCATTGAATCGAATACATTTGGGTAAAAAAACATTATAAAAAGTTCAATTTTAGAGCAGGATTACAGCCTTACCTCAGTGAGGAAGGCAAAATGTTTACGGTAGTCGAGCTTGCCCTGTGTCCAACGCGTTCTGAACTGAAATCCCTTTGGCCAATTGTCGCATTAACATCAATTTTCAGGCTGTGTCAAGATAGCACGACAAGATTGAAACTTCTTTCATATGAAGAGTGACAACAATGCACGGAGTTTTTTCGATTTTTTATCGAACATCTCAGGACTGAAATTGAATTTTGGGGATCTGTGAAGGTCAAAAGGTTAGGCTTTGTGAGCTGCATAAAATGGTGTTTTTAACTCAATTTGGCCCAAAATGAACGTACGACAAGTTAGCACGACGGCGACGAATTGTTATAACGAATGTCAGATTCAATAGTTTCGTATAAACTTTTAAATAGGGTGAATTTGTAGATGTTAACAAGCAGCCTATACCTATTTACCCAACGTGAACTGTCACTAGAGCAAGTGGGATAGACTGTTTGTTTACATCTACACGGAGAAAAAAGAGTTCCCAAAATCGTGAACAAGCGTTCATGAAAATGAGAACCACGAACAAAGTGTTCAAATTTCATGGTACGTTTTTCAAAATCGTACCATAGGATTTGAACACTTTGTTCGAGGTTCTCATTTTCATGAACGCTTGTTCATGATTTTGGGAACTCTTTTTTCTCCGTGTACAGATTCACCCTATTGCAAAGTTAATATCGAGTTCTTACAATGCACATGTTTTTAAAAGTCCAATGTGGTTTTTAATTTGTCTTCTGCTGATTTTTATGTGTAACCCTTTTTAAATCCAACCATCATCGAAAAGAAACTCAAGCCCAGCTGAAAGTACCTATTCTCTATCGCATGGAAACCATCAAGCCGGTTTTCTTCGCATCAAATCGCCAAAGAAAAAAAAAGTGTTTCCATTTCTTCCATCAACCACCACCACCACCATCAACCAAATCCAGCACGCGAATCAAAACGACGACATCGATGCCACTGCTCAGTCCCACACAGACCGACCCTCGTCCTTCGCTTTATATACACACGCTCACAGAAACGAGAGCGCGAATCCTGACGAAGGACGACGAGAACCAGCAAAAGAGTGTGTTAAAAATGGACGGATCCTTGGCACGATGACGATGACTGACGGACGGGACGAAGGGATGCTGGCTGACGAACCAGCAGGACCCAACCCCGTAACAGTCATCAAGGGAGTTGCGTCAGTGTGAGTGACGAAGAATCCTGACGATGATAAAGTGAACCGACTGAGGTTGTGTTTGTGTGTAAGTGTGCTCTCGCGATACACAAGGACTCAGATGATAAAGTATCATCAACCAACGACGACGCAAAACGTCAGGACGAAGCGAAAATAAACATTTGTTAGTCGAAGTGAAACAGGGGGTTGGGAGAAGTCCTTGGAGAAACTTCAACCATCAGTCGAGGGCATCTGTATCGGTGAGTTGAGTGAAGGACTCACCAACTTTGGATGGTGTTGGTGTGATCCTTGCGTGACGAGAGGTTGAAGGTTTCTTTCTTTTTCCCATCTTTTCTTTTTCTTCTCACCACCCTCCTTTTGGTGACTGTTGCGCGTGTTACTGATGATTTCTTCAATTCAATCTAACTCTGGTGTGGTAGAGGAAGTGATGAGGAGAAAGTGGCGCAATTTACGAAGAAAGCGATGGAAAGAACCATCGCGCGTTGTCTCTTCCTCGGTGAGGCTTCGAGCGACATCTGACACGAGCAGACGAGCGCCGCGCCGGGATGGCAAGGAGTGAGAGAGATACGTTTTAAAATATTGATTTTACATTAATTATTCCAATCTGATGGTTGTGAGTGGGGAAAACTTTGAAGCGCGGTTGTGCGGGTTTACGTTTCTGATATTAATTTTTGATGGTGGAGAAACAACGTTCAACTTAAAATGGGAAACAAAGACAACAAACAACTATTTTTAAAATAACACGTTGGACCATTAAAAAACATGAGAATTTCAATGAAAGTGCAATCAACCTAAATCACATAATATGAATGTATGGCGTCATCCATAAAGTACGTACGCTTTTAAGGAGGAGGGGGTGCTTGCGAGATTGTGACGTTACGCTAGGTTCTTTTACGATTGCATAATATTAATTTGAAATTTACACAATTAAATTAAATCCGTATGGTGCATTTGCACTATAAACGTGAATATATTCCTTCGTGGTTCTCGCATTCCTGAATTTAATTCACGATTTCGAGAATTGGTTTTTTTCAGTGCAGGTCTTCTAATTTTAGAAGATACATTTTTTTTTATATAGCAATGTTTATTCAAAAAGCATCATAATTAGAATAATTTAACTTATTTTTTGAATTTAAAATTGCCAAAAATACCAAAATTATGACTATAAAAAAAATCCCATCGAAAACAAGGAGGGGGGGTCCGGCAAAATGTGACGTATTTTTTTAGGGGGGGGGGATTCAATCTTGTGTGACATAGGGGGAGGGGGGGTTAATTTTGGCCGATTTTTGCGTGACATACTTTATGGATGACGCCTATGTTCTGTCCCTTCTTTTCTATTTTTATTTGAGTTCGTTTGATTTTTTTAATGATCTAATCTTTTTAAAACAATGGTGGAAAAAGCAAGATTTTTTTCTTTAATACTTATTTTTGTTTTTACTCGTAAGTTTCAAACGAGCTCCAAAGTTTCATGAAAATCGAGAAATTATGCATGTTCATTATTGAAAAATAAGGTTTTTGGAGTGAAACTTCCAGAGAACTTTAATTTTAACTTATTTTATCTAATTTTTCTTGATGAATTAAATTGTACATCCGAAGTTCGATTATCCGAAGGATTGAATGCGTAATTTTTTTTCGTTGTCGTTGCTAAAGTTCAACCCCTCACAACTACTAACTATGATTTCGAATTTTAAATCCAAAATGGCGACTAAAATTACGGTTATGAAACACGGAAAAAATATTTTTTAAGGCAATCAACCATTCAAATTTAAAAAAAAAATGGGTCACAAAATTCTAGTTTGATGTTTAAATAAGAAAGTTTACAAAACGCGATTTTTTTATGCATAATCGACTTTTCAAAGTGTCATTCAAACCTTCAGAAAATCTAATGTTGATTCATTACATTTTATTTTTAATGTCTTTTGATTTAAGAATTTGTGTAATCTCTGTAATTCCCAAAATCCGTATTTTTCTATAATATTTTTTGATATGTTTAAGGATAAAAAGAATCTTTTGAGGCACAGAGAAGAATAAAAAATGGATTTATTGAATGGGATACATTTTTTTGAAAATTTTGAGATTGTAAAAAAAATAAGTACATTAAAAAATCTAAAATCATTTCAAAACCAAAATAAGATTTGAATCAGAAACGAAGTTGACTTTATAGCTGCCGGCCACCATTGCTAGTACCAATCACGAGTGTCTTCCTTTTAACTACAAGGACTTCGCCACCCTGGGCTCGAAAGTGTGTGAGTACGGCACGGAGCGATGGCGCTGGATACCCATATTTATATTTAGAGCGCCCGCCGCGGGATTCGAACCAGCATCCTCTGGATTGTGAGTCCAGTGCGCGGTCCGATTGATCCACACGGGCGGGAAAAGTGGTTGTTGCTCCGAGCTTCAACTAATTTGGTTACACTAGTTAAAAAATAGAGTAAATAATGTAAACAAAAATCTAAAAAGCACGTGTCACAAGTGTGCCTTGAATGTGAAAATGTGCTACGTGTCACGTGTCACAAGTGTGCAAAGAATTCCCATGCAAACTAAAATAATCTCAAATCAATAGTTTAACCTATTTAATCACTATAGTTTCAAAAACAAAAGATGGAATTGTTGTTAAAAAATGAGTATTTTATATAAATTGGTGAAAAATGAGTGATATTTTCCGCATTTTTCAATAATTTGTATGACGTGTCACAGGATGGCAAAGATTATTCAGATCAGCGATTCTCAACGGGGGTACCAGGCCTACTTGATTTACATGACAAGGGGTACCAGCCCATGGCTTTCTACCTAAGGTACTCGCGATTGAGTGTGTAGTAGTGCAGTTGTCAAAATCGTTATCTCTGACTCCCTCACTCCACTGACACTGTCTTTGTTTATGTATTGTTTTTTTTTTGGTTCTCCAGTCCATTGCACAGTGGTCCGAAACCGAAATCTAGCGTGACAAAATTGATAGCGGCTACACGTTAAGATTTAGAGCTTTGGTGTCTTCGGGACAAATGATCAGGGTCAATAGGGGCATATTTTGGTATGGTGGACATTAAGGTGGTCCAAATTTTAGGGTGGTTCAGAATGTTTATTTTGACGGGATGACGAGATAGCGCTTTGGTGTCTTCAGAAAAGTTGTAGAGAACACCATTCTGAGCAACTTTGCTGAAAAGCACAAAGCTCTATCTTCAAACGGGAAGTTTCTAGAGCCATTTTTGTAATTTAGGTTGAAGTGTTTATGAAAAAATGAGTTTTCTGAATTTATCAACTCAGGCTTGTGTCGTAGCGAGTTGGTGTCTTCTAGACATTTGTAGAACTTATCAAAACACACATTTATCTTCCAAGAGAGCAAAAATCGGACCTTTAAAACGAAAGTTATAGCCAAAATACGACGAAAAAGACGCCATTTTGAAATGTGAATAACTCGAAAAAGTGGTGGAGTTTGACCTCGCTCTTAGAAGCATCTGAAAGTACACATTTTAGAGTACATTTGCTGAAAATATCTCGGGGTTTTTTTTGTTTAACTTATTTTATCTCAATTTGAAAATGAGCATTTTTTTATCGTTTTTTTGCCCATAACTTTTGATAGAATTGACCAACAAACATCAACAAAATAATTAAATTTATTCCTGAAATATTTCAGCCAAAACTTGTTTCTTCTTTTACAATCACTTGATCATTTTGTACATTTTTGAGCCCTTCTAGACATTTGTAGAGCTTGTCAAAATGAACATTTTTATTCTTTAAAAATGAATTTTGGTCAATTCCATCAAAAGTTATGGGCAAAAAACGATTAAAAAACGCTCATTTTCAAATTGAGATAAAATAAGTTAAACAAAGAAAACCCCGAGATATTTTCAGCAAATGTACTCTAAAATGTGTACTTTTAGATGCTTCTAAGAGCGAGGTCAAACTCCACCACTTTTTCGAGTTATTCACATTTCAAAATGGCGTCTTTTTCGTCGTATTTTGGCTATAACTTTCGTTTTAAAGGTCCGATTTTTGCTTTCTTGGAAGATAAATGTGTGTTTTGATAAGTTCTACAAATGTTTAGAAGACACCAACTCGCTACGACACAAGCCTGAGTTGATAAATTCAAAAAACTCATTTTTTCATAAACACTTCAACCTAAATTACAAAAATGGCTCTAGAAACTTCCCGTTTGAAGATAGAGCTTTGTGCTCTTCAGCAAAGTTGCTCAGAATGGTGTTCTCTACAACTTTTCTGAAGACACCAAAGAGCTATCTCGTCATCCCGTCAAAATAAACATTCTGAACCACCCTAAAATTTGGACCATCCTAATGTCCACCATACCAAAATATGCCCCTATTGACCCTGATCATTTGTCCCGAAGACACCAAAGCTCTAAATCTTAACGTGTGGGCGGTATCAATTTTGTCACGCTAGGTTTCGGTTTCGGACCACTGTGCATTGTTCGTTTGTTATTGTTTTGGTTTTAGTGGCACGGAGTCATGCACTCACACTAATGCAAAGCAAGATCACGAGTACCAATGATATACAGCCTTGGTACCGGCCTATAAGATGGTTGAGAATCGCTGATTTAGATGATAACTTGGTCGCAGACGATTTGCTCAGAATTTAGTTCTGAGTCGATAAGTATCAATTAAGGTGGGTCTAGGAGGTCAAATAAACAAGTTCATTTTTCAGTAATTGTATTGCCACTCCTCAGTTAGGAAGGCAAAAATCTAAAAAAAAAAATCTAAAATAAAATAAATAAAGAAATTATCCTATTGAAATAAATCTGAACACCCCTACATAAATTGATTGCCACCGATGATTACAACCGTGCTGATGACATCAATGATTGTGAAGGTTTTTCCGTCATTATTAGGTTGGAAGCATTCCAGAAAACAGTCCTGTCAGAAGGGGAACCCCAGTGCAGCGCTCTAGAGTGATGAACTACACATAGAAAGAACTGCGCTATAGGAACAGTATCAAGTGGAGGAAACGACGGCGACGAGAGTCGGAGGTGAAGGACGCCTTCAGTACCGATTCTACAGGGCACTTTGCTGGAAAGGAAAGCCCCCTCTCCTTCCCCCCTCCTCGGACTGACGAAGAAAGAACCCGGGTCGAGATAAAAACGTTTTTCGTTGCGCGCGGAGAAAGAAAAACCAAAGCACTTTGAGGGGTGTAAATAGTACAGTTCGTCTATTTCCAGACATAATTCAAACTCCGAGACAGGCCGATTGTAATAAATCTGTCAGAAAATTCTTCTTTCGGCAGCTAGCAGTCGCAGTAGCGCCAGAGCAGGAGTGGCACTTTTTGGACGGGACTTTCGGAGCTGGAGATGACGGTCGTCGTCGTCGGTGCTACTGAAATGCTGGGTTGGGAAAATAGCAAGAAATGCTAGGGACCTCGAAGGGAGGAAACGGGGCTTCATTGCAGTTCAGTGAGCACTTTTATGTTATTAGAAGCCACTAAATTATATTCTGGACGGACCGGGTTTTTTTAACCTCATTCGACAAAAAAGGGAAGCGTCACGGAGAATTCGATTTGAGCGTTTCCGTAGATGTGGTCGATGATTGAGTTCAAGGTACTTCGGAAACATGTTGTTGTTTTTGAATAGCAAACAGAAATCTCAGAGAATTGTTCAATTGTAACCCACAACTTTGTCCAATACAGATGATCCAAAAATCCCTTCTCAAAATATTCAAAATTAGGATTATCGCAATCTATAGATTGAATTTTAATTAAACTTTTGAAGAGATTGGAGAAAAATTAATTGACTGGTTGCTTCATCTTTAACAAATTTTAGTTAAGATTAGACATCACCATAGATTATAGAAAAAAGATGACATTTTAGACCGAGAAAATTCATTTTGTTTTGGGACACTTAATCCCTAATTTCGTAGCCGGCCTTTTGATTATGTTATGTTAGACACGCACAAATAATTACAAATATAGTATGATTGGGATTTTTTCTTTAGGTTGAACAAATATTTTATTGCTAAATTGTTAATTATTTTGACAGAAACTTGTCAAAATTCTAGCCCAACTAAAAATTAAACAATTTTCAAGTTGTTTTTAAAAACGAAAAAATGTATCAACTAAAATTTTAAATAATCGTTGTCAATCATTCCGGTTCCTTATCTTAAGTAATTTGGAAATCCCCTTTTTCAATGGCGTGTCTCCAAAATGCCAAAATCGAACATATTCCGGCCATTTGTCCGAGACTCAAAAACGTAAAAAAAACAAGACCAAATTCGCCGAATCCGCAAAACTTCAAAATATGCCAATTAATCACCATCAAAGAAGATTAGCCAGGAAATCGACATTTGCATAACTAAAAGCGATAATTTGGAGATTCGCTCAAAAGGAATTAAGTCGGGCTTAATTCACTGGCACACACACACACACGATCGCTTGCCGCAGATGGGTTCGCATTATTTATTCAACGAAAAATCTTCTCAATGAATCTGTCACCCTCCTTTCACACAGTAGTAGGTTGGAAGGAAGGGGAAAACGTCACATTCTTTCAAATGGCTGCGCGGCGAATGATGATAATGACTATGATGGTGCTGGTGTGTGTGTGTGTGCTCGTTTGTGTGTGATGGAACCCTAACATTTTCTCGCGCCCAGCTTCTGGTGTCTTTTTCGGGACAGCTTTTGAAAGAGCAGACAACAACAACAACAAAAACTTCAAAAACCAGAGCTCAAAATAAAATAATATTAATAACACAATGAAAGAAAAACCATAAATTATGAAGATTTATACTTTACTCAATCTATTCATTCCATTTCATTTTCTTAATGAATGATTTATATGCAACGAAACAAAGCCAGCGAACACTCAGACGAAGACGACGACGGCGAGAGAGAGAGTGAGAGAATGACTTTGAGGGATGGCTTTCCGGCGAGGGATCCGAGAAGACGACAGAAGAGTGGCCTGAGCTCGAAACCGGCAGCAGAGAGTTGGACGACGACGAGATATCTTTCCGATATATATTTGTGATGGTTGTGGGGTGAGAGGTGGTGGTGGTGGCAGATGATGGAATGGGAATGAGCTTCGATATGGAACACGAACGCGACCGGCTACCACGGAATTATGAGGAGGAACCGAGAGAGAGAAAGAATACCTCCTTCACCGACGAGCTCACAAGTGTCTTGGAGTGGAGAGTTGGATGGTTGGTTGGGAACAAGTTTTCAGATTGTGAATTATTGACGTACTTTGTTGAATGTTTTTCTCGTTCTGATCGATCAACGTTTTTAATTAGGAATAAAAGGTTGAGATTGGTTTTCAACCACTTTGAAAAAAAATGCTTGGTTTACATTGAACACCTGACCTAAAAAAAAGGCTTATGAAAGGAAACTTTTTAAACAAATTTGGACCTACTTGATCTTTTTAAGGATATTTTTATAATGTTAAAAGAAA
>NC_068938.1:84850306-84967373 GCF_016801865.2 Culex pipiens pallens
GGTTAAAAGGTTAAAAGGTTAAAAGGTTAAAAGGTTAAAAGGTTAAAAGGTTAAAAGGTTAAAAGGTTAAAAGGTTAAAAGGTTAAAAGGTTAAAAGGTTAAAAGGTTAAAAGGTTAAAAGGTTAAAAGGTTAAAAGGTTAAAAGGTTAAAAGGTTAAAAGGTTAAAAAGGTTAAAAGGTTAAAAGGTTAAAAGGTTAAAAGGTTAAAAGGTTTAAAGGTTAAAAGGTTAAAAGGTTAAAAGGTTAAAAGGTTAAAAGGTTAAAAGGTTAAAAGGTTAAAAGGTTAAAAGGTTAAAAGGTTAAAAGGTTAAAAGGTTAAAAGGTTAAAAGGTAAAAAGGTTAAAAGGTCAAAAGGTTAAAAGGTTAAAAGGTTAAAAGGTTAAAAGGTTAAAAGGTTAAAAGGTTAAAAGGTTAAAATGTCAAAAGGTTAAAAGGTTGAAAGGTTAAAAGGTTAAAAGGTTAAAAGGTTAAAAGGTTAAAAGGTCAAAAGGTTAAAAGGTTTACAGGATCAATGCAATGTTAAATCTTCAGGGGAATTCGTGAAACAATCTTAGATTTCAATTTTTAAAGCAAAAAGTCACACAAACATCCAAAACAATTTTTCACCGTGCATACCTGCTCCTACAAGGGAAGTGGTGCTGGAACTACGACTCATCGACTCTCGACGGTTCCGATTTTGAAGTTTAATGAATATTGCTCTGTGTTTTCAGCGCTCTGCGCGTTTTCCATTAAATTACGCACCCCTAATGACCCATCAGCCAGCCAACTCTCCCGAGCTTGTCTGGAAATTAATTTTCCTTAATGGTGTCAAATTTTCGACTGATTTTTATCGCGGGTGGGGGGAGGAGATAAAAATAAACCAATTCTCGGTTATGTTTGCAATTTTTCCTCGTCAGCGATTGACGGTGCTAATCGTTTGTGTTTATCTCTTATCTCGTTGCAGGTGTTTTGCAGTGATTTTGTTTGCTGGTGAGATGTTGAAGAAAATTATCGTGAAGTGAAAATTGTGAAATTTGTTTAAGTGTTTGTTTGATAAATTGTGAAGAAAACAAGTTTGAGGTCAAATTTTAAGAAAAAGATTCAACATGCGTTCTAAACAGCAGCCAAGGCCGTCTTATCGGTGGATCAACAATGAAAATGGTAAGAGAATTGAATTAATAGGGAAAATTCTCATATATTTTGAGGTTAAAGTTTTGATCCTTTTTCAACTCAATTTGCTTATCCACACTTTTGAAACAATTTTTTTTTACGTTTGATTAAAGTTTTTATTGTTGACATCCTAACCTATTCCTCAATGTGGCCAGGCCTACTGCGCTGCATTATCCGGAGAGAGGATTCTGTGATCGGAACACATTTCATGAAATCTACAGGTGTGAAAGGATACGTGGACATACCGTGTGATGAAATTAGATCATTTGATCGATGGAAATGGGTAAAGATAACGACAAATTTTGAGTCGATAAAATTGGTGAAGCTGGATTTAAAGTCGGAGCTTCATTATTTTATAACATTCTAAAACGTCTACCAGTAAGTTTTGAGCAACGACCTGTCAGACCCACCACGTGGGCCACGATAATAATTGACGCTGCACACACTGGACTGTTACCTTTAAATCATCACGCAGATAAGACAGCGCAGCGCGATCAAATTTATGACCCGAGGACACCCCGATGCGTTTTATGGGCGCTTCCTTGATTTTCTCCCGCTGACGTGGAAGCTTTCCCGGGGTGGTGGAAAGTTTGGTTTCATTCTTTCGTTTTCGTGGCAAAGCGGTTATGATACACGGACGTCGTTAATTTATTGCCGTATTTTTACATTGTTTCAAGCAGCCAAGACTTTCATGTAGCTTTCCGGAAGGAAAAGTGCATACATGGTTGACGTGATGGTTTCTTGACAGATCCCATAACCCATTACTAAACAAAGAGAGTAATGATTTTTTAACTTGTTAAATAGAATGAAAAAATGTTAGTAAAATAAAAACAACGTTTTCAAAATTGCCTTCAAGACTAAACACCAATTACGACAAAAGAGCATGAAGGCAACGAGTCGTCTGGTTGGTGCTCCCTGGGAACCTTCACGTATTTTGCAGTTTTTGACGTTCCATATTTGCTTCAAAAACTTAACAGACATGAAACTCTCAGTCTTTAACTTGATTCAATCCCTTGTAACTGATGCAAAGTGAAACTTATCAACACTTTAGTTTATTTTATAATGTATATCAATCGTTTGAAGCTGAAAAACGTAGCAGTTACGGCTTAAAATCAATTTTAATTAAGAATACAAAAACTGAATTGATAATTGAATGAAATTGGAGAAAATTTTAATAATGGTTACAAAAACTGACATTGTTTTAAAACAACCCACTAATAAAACCGCAAAACATCCACAAAGACTCAATTCTTACCCCCTGAACTGGACATTATCACCCCCCGAAAAAAGACAGATGGCCTTCCCTTGGTCAAACCCTTTCTTTGCAGCTGCTTCGACGTCTTGTTGGCCACATTTTTTATCCTTCAAATCGGCTTTTCCGTCCAATTCTTTATATCATTTCGTCCGTCCCATTTGTTTCCGATCCGATGGAGTAGATATTTTCCGTATAAATCACCATTATTGACATTATTTTCTCCTTCCCAGACCAAGTGTGTGAGTGGATTTTTGAGCCAATGCTTTCATTCAAACTGCGCCACTGCTGGTGGCCATAACTCATGTCTCCGGGTGGTGATGAATCTTCAAGAAAAGGCCAACCAACTTTGCGCAGCTGTCCAGTTTACAGGCCAAGGCCTTTTTTCTAGAAATAAAGAATGATGGAATGTGATATTTTTAAATTATTGACATTTATAGTCTTGATACTAAAAAAGACTTTTTTCAAAATTTTCTGTTTTAAAAAGTTTTTGTGCGTAAGTGATTTTTTCATTTTTGAATTTTTAAATTTGATTGATTTTTGATACTGAATAATTGCTTGTACGTCCTTTCATGAAACATAAGAAACAATCATCGCTGTTCATCAATAAAATGTTGAACATACGGAATGTTCATTCAAGTGTTATCATTAATTCATAATAAGATTGCATAAATTCCGATGCCCTCCTGCAGTTCAAAAAGGTCGACCCACGTAACGCATCACATGCCATCCAGGCGGCAGCCGCATTAATTTCTGTAATGCCAATGTTGCCGCTATTGACGCTTGTTGCAGTGTTGCTGGTCAGAAAAGCCCAATTGTCGACGTGCCGATTATTAATTGACTCGTTAGCGTTAATAATTATGGGTCGGCCTTTTTGCGCGCGCGTCCGATAATATATGTTTGCACACGTTGAAAACGAGAGAAAATTCGCACATCCTCGAGGTTCCAGGTTCAGTTCAACGGGGGAGAACATGTGGGTGCACAACTTGCCGGGTCATATTTATGTAGCACAATGCGCTGCTCTCCTCGTGGATAATGCTGGAAGGGCCCCTTTGTAAGCCACGTGTCCGAGCGAAGAAAGGTGATAAAATATGTTCATTGAAAGGTGAGGTAGCAAAGTTTTAATCCTGAGAATGGGAAAGTCAAACGCAAAAAAATATAATACAAAAATACAAAAAATTCAAAAATACAAAAATACAAAAATACAAAAATACAAAAATACAAAAATACAAAAATACAAAAATACAAAAATACAAAAATACAAAAAAACAAAAATACAAAAATACAAAAATACAAAAATACAAAATACAAAAATACAAAAATACAAAAACACAAAAATACAAAAATACAAAAATACAAAAATACAAAAATACAAAAATACAAAAATACAAAAATACAAAAATACAAAAATACAAAAATACAAAAATACAAAAATACAAAAATACAAAAAAAAAATACAAAAATACAAAAATACAAAAATACAAAAATACAAAAATACAAAAATACAAAAATACAAAAATACAAAAATACAAAAATACAAAAATACAAAAATACAAAAATACAAAAATACAAAAATACAAAAATACAAAAATACAAAAATACAAAAATACAAAAATACAAAAATACAAAAATACAAAAATACAAAAATACAAAAATACAAAAATACAAAAATACAAAAATACAAAAATACAAAAATACAAAAATACAAAAATACAAAAATACAAAAATACAAAAATACAAAAATACAAAAATACAAAAATACAAAAATACAAAAATACAAAAATACAAAAATACAAAAATACAAAAATACAAAAATACAAAAATACAAAAATACAAAAATACAAAAATACAAAAATACAAAAATACAAAAATACAAAAATACAAAAATACAAAAATACAAAAATACAAAAATACAAAAATACAAAAATACAAAAATACAAAAATACAAAAATACAAAAATACAAAAATACAAAAATACAAAAATACAAAAATACAAAAATACAAAAATACAAAAATACAAAAATACAAAAATACAAAAATACAAAAATATCCAAAAGCACAACTGAAATTATAAATTCAAGAATAAAAAACTCATTATAATCCCATGTAAATTTTGTAACATTCCCCTGCTCAGACCGGACCATGTGCCAGTTCGCCCACAAATTGGACTTGTTATGGAAATTGGTGCTAATTTGGCACGGTCCGGCAAACCTGAGCTTTATCCCCGGACACCGAACCGCGATGGCCACCGAGAACTTGGTTCGTTACCAAGTTCAAACCACCCCCGCGCTCCATCCCGTCATCTGCTCATACATTCGTCAAATCAAATGGGACCACCATTCTCCCTCCCACCCCCTCCGGTCTTCCCAGTCGCGGAAGGAAGCCCCGAAACCTAATTCTTGGCCCCGGCCGGTATCGAACTCCGCACGAGGGCTGATTGAGTGCCTGTCAGCACCAGCGAAGGAACCTATATTTCAAGTTCGCTCAAGCAGCTTGGGAAAATTGAAAAATTTTCTCCCACTCCCTTGCTCCGAAGCGAACTTGGGAATAAAAAAAATCAACACCTGCAAAAGGTGCGAGGGACGTCCACCTACCCCCTCAAGGAGGCATGGGGAGGGGGACCCGTGTGTGACAAGTCGGTCGTCGTCGTCAAAGGCGAGGAGTTGCAGCAGTGAAATTTGATTGATTGTATATTTCATCGGGAAAAGTAGTTCTTGCACTTTTCAATTTCCAGCTCAAGTTTTGCTCTTTGTACCTTTGAAGAGGGTTGGTTGAGTGGAAAGGATCGGGAACACGGGAGCGTCACATGCTTGCACATGTACGTTGTGTCGTCAAATCGGAAACCAAAAGAAAAACGATTTACCACCACTTCTGGTTGCGCGATGGAAAAGGGGTTTCAATCATATCAAATCAGCTGTAGTTGTTCAGTGGTGGAGATTTTTTATGGGAAATTTTTTAGCATCATAGATATTTGTCGTTTCACAAAAAATATGGTTCTAGTTGTTTTCAAGTAATTTAATTAAGTTTTCACAACAATAACACAATTTCTGTAAACTACACTCTTATCTTCAGATAATTTTTTTATCAAATAGAATGAAAAAACGACGGCTATGCACCCAGTCAACCAGTTCTTTCCAGCTCACATCAAACAACCATTTCTTCCCGACAAGCCATTCCACGAAAACCCCTTCATCGTGGCCAGGGAACCAGACTCTACCATTACTCAAAAAAAGAGGTTTGCACATTTCGCTGCAAAACCCTCCCTCGAAAACGACGTCGACGGTGAAGTCCCGGCCGGTCAAGCACAAATTAATCAATAGCTGAAGAATAATCAAGAAAGAAATGTTCAAATCGTTTAAAAAATTACACCGACCAGAGCGAAATATGACCAGGTTCACGGAGGAGCCCTTTTCACCACGGGAGGGACCTCAGCTTTAGAGTGACGGAAGAGGACTCTTTTTCTTCTTCACCGGGGAAAACTTCTCTCGTTACCATCGCGTCATGGTGCTGCTGGGCTGGCTGAGGTAATTTATGGGCCCAACCTTTTGCACATTTAATAACTCGTTTTTTTGCCTCCACATTGGCTGCTGCTTGCTGTGTGCCTTTTGGAGGCCGTGGTCCCTTTGAAAGCCTCGTGGTTCCGTGGAGGATGAATCTTCTCACTCAACTCATTGGCTGGAAAATGAAGCGAAATAAATCACATTTCAGTATTTTTTGGTTTGACAGCTTTTTCTTAGATGCGATGGTTTACACGCCTTTCTGCACACTTCCTAAACACATACGATAATTCGTCCCTTCTAAACGGATGACTCCATCTAAGTGTCCATACCCCGACCGTGGTCCATAATCGTAATTGCTCAAGACATTCTATCCCCTCACCCTCCAAAACGTGCAGAACCACACAAATTGACCTCTTATCGCCCTGACTTCCCCCCAATCCACCTTACACTCACCTACATCCATCCATCCATCGGTCGCCAGATCCAAGCCCAAGTCGCCGTGGCCATCTCGCGACAGAATCAATTTCCGTCCACCCACGCCCCTTCCGACGGGGAAGTTAAGGGGGAGGAGGAGGAAGAACCCTGATGGCCATCGCGTCGTCGTCGTCGTCGTCGTCGTAAGTCAACAAGAAAAAGGAACCAAAACAACCGTTGAATAATCTATTTTTGCTTTTAGCCCCCTCCAAGTGTGTGTGTGTGTCAGTCATGTGCATTATTTTTACTGTCGTGGACTTCAGTCCATGCATGGTGAATTCTCTGGCAAGTCTTATGTTTCTGTCAATATTTCGCACGGAAAGGAAGTTTATCGTGAATCTTACTAAAATTTAGCTGGAAATCCAAAAAAACAAACTAGTTGTTTTTTCCACCACCATAGGGGGATGGCGTCGCTATTTTTAGACCACGTTTTCCACTTTTTCTCATCGAAACCGACTACTTTATCGACTTTATTTTGCTGGGCGAGATAGGACGCCGTCTATTTTTAGACGATGACTCAGCACTATTCCACTCTTGCACTTCAAAAAACCAGATGGCAGCACGATGTAACGCCACGTCCCTATTTTTTAGTTAGAAATCCTCAAAACTATTCCTGGACTTGACAGTTGGAACCAGCTCCAAAAACAAGTAAATCTAGCTAAAATATTAGTAAATTTTACTAATTTACCAGCTGAAAACATGCTTTCAGTTCTAAAACCCGCATGATTTCAGTTATATAGTTCACTAATTCAGCTAAATTTTACGGTATTCTGGCAAGTTTTCTGGTTAGTCTAGCCGTATTTTTTTTGGTTATTTCAACTAATTTTTATGGAATTATTTTCAAAATTTTCCATTGATGCCTGCGAAGCTTAAACGCTGTTTTAGGTAGGTTTTTGGTAAGTTCAGCTATTTTTTCAGTGATCCCAGCTAGTATTTTTGGAAAAAATAAAAAAAAAACTCCGTTGCTATCTGTGAATTGGTTCTTTTTAACAAGCTTTTTTGGCTGTTGTAGTATGCCTTTCCATTATTCCTTGTTGTTTTTTGGTCAGTCCAACGAGTTTTCCGAATGTTTCAATAGATCTTGATTTTTTTTAATTCTGTTTAAATTTACCATTACAATTGTAACCAAATACAGCTCTTTTGAGATGTTCTGTTGACAAATTTTACACAATAAAGGAAAACACAATACAATACAATACAATAAAATACAATACAAAACAATACAATACAATACAATGCAATAAATAAAAAAACAATGAAAAAAAGCAAAAATACAAAATAAAATTCAAACAAAAACACAAAATAACAAACTAAAATACAGTAATACAAAAAAAAGTTTTTGCAAATATTTGTTGATAAAAACTAGTTTTTGCAAAACCTGGTTGTAACCATCAAGTTTGGTCTAATTAAAAAAAATGTATCGAAATTATACTAAATTTAATGAAATTGTTAAAAATAAAACTTAATTTTACTTAATTGAACAAAATTTAATCTAATTTTACTAAATTTGACTATATTTAATGAAATTTAATTGAATTTTGCTAAATGTAGGTTAATTAAACTTAATAAAACTTTATTTAACTGGATGCAACTTGCTTTAACTCAGATTATCTTGATATAATTTAATTTAGCTTAATATAAATAAATTTAAAATATTTCAACTCAATTAAACTTGATTAAAAAAATTAAACTTTATTTGACTCATTTAAATTGTAACGAATTTATTATAACTTATATATCTTAATTTCACATGATTTAGCTAAATTAAACATAATTAAACTTAATTTTAGATAAAATTTTCAAATAATCTTACCTGCATAGGAAACCTGTGACTTTTAGGTTGCTCAAAAATTTAATCTAGAATTCAACTTGATTTTAATTAACTCACGAAGTTTAACTTAATTTAAATTATTTTTATTTAATATAACTTTATTTGACTTAATTTTAATTAACTTAACTAAATTCTATTTAATTTTACATAAATTACCATAATTTTAATTAATTTAACTACATTTAATTTAATTTCACTTAATTTCTCTTAATTTAGCTTTATTTAACAAAATTTAACTTAATTTAACTTAATTAAACTTAATTTAACTTAAATTAAATTTCATTCAATTTTTCATAATTTAACTCGATTTTACTTAAAATTTCACTAAATTTACTTAATTTCACTTAAAAGTTGTTTACTTGGATAATTCTCTACCAACTCACACGAAATCAAGAAAAGTTGCCCCTACCCATCTTCGATTTGCGTGAAACTTTTGTCCCTGATCACGAATCCGAGTTTTTTTTTCGTAGAATCGCGATAACTTGTGAGGCTTATAAGCAAACCCCTTACGTTTATATAAATATTTTTTTGGAACTGTACTTTAAAAAATAACGCTGCAAAGTCAGAAAAACACGAAATTAAAAATGTTTTTTTTTGTTTTAAATAAAAATAGAACCTGCTGGGTCAATGTAGATTTAAAAACTGAATTAAATTTCCCTTAAAATGACATGTCCTAAATTTTTTTACAGTTGATTAACGGAAAATGGCAAAGATTTTAAGCTTGTTAAGTGTTTTTTTTAAAGGAAAAGTTTTTTTTAGGATTTTTTAGTACGCCATCAAATCGGACGACCAATTTTACATAAAAGAACCTTTGACACCAATTTTCTATTTCATCACTGTTTCAGGCTGCAAACTATTGAAAAACACCTCTTTTTCGCATACATGTTCATACATGTTCAAAAATTGAAGGGGTCGTACCGCCCCTCCAACACGAGGTATAAATAAATGGACCTTGGATTCAAGATCATGGACAACAGTTACCCCTCAAGACAAAGTTTCACGCAAATCGAAGAGGGGTTGGAGCAACTGCTGTGTGAGTTGGTGGAGAATCACCCACTTAAGTTACCTTGGTTTAACTAAATTTTATCAAATTCTATTTAATTTTACAAAATTTAACCAATTTTACTTAATTTAATTACATTTAACTTATTCAATTTCATTTTGCAGAATTAAACTTAACCATATGAAAGTTGATTAATCTGAATTAAATATATTTGAACTGAATTTTATTTAATTTAACCTTATACAATTAAATTTAATTAAGTTTAAAAAAATTTAGCCACCTTCAACTAAATCAATGAAAAGTGAACTAAATGTAACTAATTTTTTTTTAAATAAAACTAAACAAAACGCGCCTCGTGGCGCGGTGGTTAGAGGCTTCGGCTGCCGATCCCTAAGTTGCTATGGGGCACGGGTTCGATTCCCGCCTAATCCTCGTGACCTTCTATCGGATGGGGAAGTAATTCAATTGCGTAAAAGAGGTTTTGGGTGACTCACCACACATAACCTGCGGACGCCTAGAAATGAGCAGAAACTTGCAACAGAGCCCACAAAAGACCCGGGGGTCATTAAAGTTGATTGCTTTGCTTTTTTTAAGTTTTTCTAAATTTAACCAAATTTAATAAAATTAACTGATTGTTGGTAATTTGAACTATATTTTTCTAAATTTTACTTGGCTTATTAAATTTTAATTTCAACTAATTTCACTTAATTCAACTTGATTTTACTTAATTCAAATTGATTTAACCTTATTTCACTTAATTTAACATAAAATAACTGAATCTTACTTAAAATAACTGAATCTTACTTAAAATAACTTAATTTAGTTTAAAATAACTTTATTTAACTTGATATAATAAAGCCTGAATTTTAGTTCACTTTATTTGGCTTTACTTAAAATAATTTAACTTTATTTAACTTTTTTTTAAGATTAAAAAGCGCAAGCAGCCCTGCTCGTTCGTATCTGTCAAACATTGGCCAGTCTATAACTAAACATTCTGGAAAATTTAAAATGAAACTTTAAGCCAAATTTATCAATCTTCAAGATGACCACATAAATACCACATTTTTGCAGTTTCTCAAAGAATTCCTCCACGCTTTAGCTTCTTCGACATTCAACAATGGCTCAACCCGTCTTCTTACACGGTCCAACCCGGCATTGCCCAACTACGATGGATGAAGTCCTCCCGGTTTGCCATCCCATCTTCCCTCACCTTAACCGTCAACGTCATTACCTTTCGCGTTACGACGACGCTCTTCTGACCATCCATTTGGTTGTTGACAGTGATCGGCGGTAGTCCATCGAAGAGGTCACTGCCTGACCAGGAGCGCGCCAACATCATGAATCTCCGCGCGTGTCCTTCTTACCCGGTTCGGGGAGGTACTCTCTGGGAGCCAAAGGGCAGTCAATTCTGGTCAATTGCGCTCTTAGAGAGTTGTTCCCCCCCCCCCCGAAAGTGGGGTTATTTTTTGACCATAATCTACGGTGAGTTCTGCTCCCCTTTAGTGTTTCCTTTTTTTCGGTTAAGGGGAGCCCCCACCGTTTTGTTCTATCGGCCATTAGCGGCGGAAAAGCGCCATAACTAAACAGGAGGTTGCAAAGGGGTGGAGGCGGTCAACCTTTTTCGGGACGACGACGACGACCGTCTATTTGAATGTTTCAATGCACTCTCATTAGGAGGGCGAAAAGTGGTCATTTATTTTTATTGGCCCAGATACATCCATCCGTTTTGTTGGCTGGCGGCGTTCTTCGGTGTTCGGGACGAGATTGTCCATAAACTTTGGCCAACGCTGGGCCGTCATACCTTCTTGACTTGGTCGACGGAGGAGGGGAAAGGCGGGGGAGGTCAGCGTAGTAGATGTGCTATTATTCAACGGTTGGCGGAAAAGAAGGTGGCTTTTGCGCTCAATCTCAATATCACTCTGGACGCGGAGTTTGCTAGGTGATGCTGTTGTCCTGATGTCAGGAGAGGGACAAGGAGGACTTTATTTGGGATACACTGCGTCGAATACGGTAACAGGAAGAGGTTTCTGGTCAGAAAGGTCAAATTTCAACCAGAGAATATCTGCCATTAACAAAACAATGCGTATGAACGTCAAATCTCTACTTTGAACAAATGATTAAAATATTTACATAGTTAGAAAGCGTACTCGTTCAAAAAGCAAAAAATTTAAACTCGCATTATTACATGAAGATAAAATGCTTAGTAAAAATGGTTATATATATTCATTTTATCTTGGATTTTTAAAAAGATTTTATGTCAGATTTAAAAAAAAATACATTTCTACAGAATTATGCATCGTAATTTTATTGATTCCACATGAATTCAGCTACCATTATATAACAAATGGGTCACACAACCATAAAATGTCTAGCCACTTTTGTGTAAAAAAAAGATCTTTGTAATATTTTAATTTTATAAAAAAAATAATAATGAACTGTCTAAAATAAATGGGTTCAAACAGGTTTTGCTGTTAAATTATTTTTCAACTTACTAGTGTGCATTGAGTTTAGGTCTCCATGTAACTAAAGTTCATTGTATTGATGGCATATTGTATTTTTTTCAGATGCAAAACAAATTATATGAGATTAAAAACTGGAAAAATCGTTCGAATTTCCATTGTTTTGAGTCATTTAATTTTTAGAGCAGGGCTGCGGAGTCGGGTCATATTTCAAGCGACTCCGACTCCGACTCCGGCTTTCTGAGTTAAGCCGACTCCGACTCCGACTCCGGCTCCGGTTTTCCACAAATTGTTGACTCCGGCTCCGACTCCAACTCCGGCCTACCAACTCTAGTCGACTCCGACTCCAGCTTTCCAAAATTTGTTGACTCCGGCTCCGACACATAATCTGTATTTTAAATATTAAAAAAAAACGCAATTTCAGTACAACAATTTTCTGAGTAGATTTTAATTTTGTTGTTTGAAAAATTGGAACATTTTATTTACTTCTTTAAATTTACATTCATTTTTTAAGTTAATAAGCTAACTACAATAATAATACAATAATTTTCAATTGTTTTTTTTCAGCAAGTTTTCATTTACTGAAAATTTCAGTAGTGCAGATTTCAGTAAATTCAACTGAATTCAGTAATGAGAAATTTGTGTGCAGTTACTATCAAAGATACCCTGGTTTTGAAAGAAATAATTTTCGAAGCAACTATTTTTAAAAGCTTTTTTGAATTTATTGGAGAAGACGTACATGGACATTGCGTGATCCTGCCCAGTAATGTAATTATATTAGGTGGTAGAATAGGTGAAGTGGTAGAATAGGCCAAATACTACCAAAAACAAACATAAGCTGAACAAGATAAATGCAAATTAAAATACTAAAAATAAAACAAGAAAAACATAAAACAAGAGAAGTAAAGTTTTTCGTAGAACAAAAGTTGCTCAAAATGACCACCTCGTCGCCATCGTGCTAACTTGCCGTACGTGCATTTTGGGCCAAATTGAGTTAAGGACGCCATTTTGTGCAGCTCACAATGCCTCACCTTTTGACCTTCACAGATCCCCAAAATTCGATTTCAATCCTGAGATATTCAACAAAAACCGAAAAAACTCCGTGCATTTTTGTCACTTTACATATGAAAGTAATTTCAATCTTGTCGTGCTATCTTGTCACTCCATGAAAATTGATGTAAGTGCGACAAAAGGCCAAAGGGATTTCAGGCCAGGAAAGTCAGGATGCGTTTGTCGCACGTACAAGCTAGACTACCGTAAACATTTGTAATTATAACTCGGGACTCCAGCAACCAACTTCAACCAAACTTTGGGACAATGCATAGAATGGTGAGACAAACAAAACGTGTTTGTTATTGTTTACATTGCGTGCTCTCGTTTTTGTATATTCAAGGTCAAACATTAAAACGCGTTTTTCTCGGAACGTCAAAATGGCGGGTGCGACAAGATAGCACGACGACGTCGACCTGAACACGGGAAAAATAAATATCTTCGAAAAAAAAATTTGGGCAGTAGAGGGTTAAACATACAAATCATGACAAAATTAAATTTTTTGAAAAATTAATTGAATTATATCAATTATATTACCCCGATTTAAGGAATTTAAAAAAAATAGACTTGTTCAACGATATTATTTAAGGATCAACAATTTTAAGATTTGTAGAGAAATTGTAAACATTGGGGCAATCGAAATATCTAATAAATTCAATGACCCGTATATGCAAAGTTGCATATGCGAGGCATAAAAGCGCCGGTTTAACTGTATTTCAAAATTAGTTGCACTTATTTTCGATATTTTTTGTCAGCCTGAAATGTTTTCAGCACGACACTTTGATTTGTTTTCATTTACATACAAAATGAGCATGATGCTTTCCAAGTAAAAGATTAATATAATAGTTGATAATGTTTTAAAAACATAATAATTTTTGTTAAATACTGATAGTGAGCTTTCCAATCACAATAAAAATGCTTCGAAAACATTATGGTATCTGATAAATATCTTGAACCAAAAAATAAATTAAATAAAAAAAATGTGGTGCCTTCCTCACAATTATGTACATATTTGTTTCTGTAGTAAGAATGTCAAACCTACTAATTTTGTCTAAATTTTACTTCTTATAACATATCTACATGGAGTATGGGGTCTAGAATCCCAAAAATCATTGGACGTAATATTAAAACAACACCTACGGGGCTGTTTCGTGAAAATTGTTCACTTTCAATAGTTATATTACTTTAAAGTTTTGTAAGCCTTAAGGCAGTAAAAAAATCTGTTCATTTTTCCCGGGAGTTTCAAATCAACAAAATCCCGGGAGCCAGATATCCGGATAGATCCGGACAACTTTTTCATCAAAATATTTGAGATCTGGCCTCTGAAATGTGTACAAATGACACTTAGGTGCTCATAACTTTTGATAGGGTTATCAGATCTTCAATCTTTTGGGCTTGTTGAAAAGGTCTTTTGATTACCTATCCAACGATGGGTCGCATGATAGATCCGGACAACTTTTTCATCAACATATTTGAGATCCGGCCTCTGAAATGTGTACAAATGACACTTAGGTGCTCATAACTTTTGATAAGGTTATCAGATCTTCAATCTTTTGGGCTTGTTGAAAAGCTCTTTTGATTACCTATCAGACGATGGGTCGCATGATAGATCCGGACAACTTTTTCATCAACATATTTGAGATCCGGCCTCTGAAATGTGTACAAATGACACTTAGGTGCTCATAACTTTTGATAGGGTTATCAGATCTTCAATCTTTTGGGCTTGTTGAAAAGGTCTTTTGATTACCTATCCAACGATGGGTCGCATGATAGATCCGGACAACTTTTTCATCAACATATTTGAGATCCGGCCTCTGAAATGTGTACAAATGACGCTTAGGTGCTCATAACTTTTGATAGGGTTATCAGATCTTCAATCTTTTGGGCTTGTTGAAAAGGTCTTTTGATTACCTATCCAACGATGGGTCGCATGATAGATTCGGACAACTTTTTCATCAACATATTTGAGATCCGGCCTCTGAAATGTGTACAAATGACACTTAGGTGCTCATAACTTTTGATAGGGTTATCAGATCTTCAATCTTTTGGGCTTGTTGAAAAGCTCTTTTGATTACCTATCCAACGATGGGTTACATGATAAATCCGGACAACTTTTTCATCAACATTTTTGAGATCCGGCCTCTAAAATGTGTACAAATGACACTAAAGTGCTCATAACTTTTGATAGGGTTATCAGATCTTCAATGTTTGGGCTCATTAGAAAGGTCTTTCAAATATATGACCAGACGGGTTTGCTTACAAAAAACCACCCTTTTTACAATCTTTCAAACTTTAGCCAGAATCGTTTTTTTAGCATAACTTTTGACGTACTTATCAAAACTTCATAATATTAACTAGGGTTTTGTGGAACCCCAAGACGGATCCAATGAAACCAGAACTGTTCAAATCGGTTCAGCCAGTCCGGAGATAATCGAGTGCATATTTTTCGGTGCACGGACTTACAGTAGAGCGTCCAATTTCCCGGGGTTACAAAATTCCCGGGAATTGGGAAATTTTCAACAAATTTCCCGGAAATCCCGGGAATTCCCGGGAAATTTGAAATATGACGAAAATTATTCTGATCCTGTTTCTGGTTAATATTTTGCAACAGAATTGTATAGAACGGCATCATTAATGTCCAAAATCAGTGTGAGGATCAATGAATGGCTTTAATGCTTGTAAAAAATCATGAAGCTATGAGAAGATAGTATAAGTTTTTTTATTTTTTATGCTGTCTTTCAAATCGTACCAAATCAACAAAATATTATTATTATTTTTTTGTTAAAAAGTATTTTTTTAATCAAAGTGTTTTGACAGTGAAAATTTATGCCCCTCAAAAATAAAATTGCTATTAAATTTGTCTCAGTGACCATAACGTTGAAACAAAAAAAAAAATATCATGTGGAAATAATGTTTCTTATGGCAAATTACTTATTTCAGAACAAGTATTTTCAACTTGTGAACAAATAGATTATCACTGTTTCTTGATACCAAACTCACAGTTTTACAAAAATTGAAGCGAGTTTTTGAAATAATGGTTGGATTCTTTGGGTTAACTTCATAAGATTTTTCATGGTTCCATTTATGGAACGATTTTAGTTATATGGTTAAATGTCCTAATAAATTAATTAGATTAAAATAATTTTCATAGTGTAAAAGTGGTTGAAATTAAACGATATTTTTTCATATTTTAAATTTACCGATTATATCTTGAATACTTTTAAACAAATTCTTCTTGAACAAACCTTTTTGAAAAATTTAATCCTATCAATTAAATTTTCATCCAATTTGGTCAAGGTAAACAAAAATGATATTTTCAAATGATATAACAAAAAAAGTCGTTAAAATAAATTGTCGAAAAAAAATAGGCAATATTCATGCCATAATAGCGTAATTTGTGTTGCCCAACATATAACCAAACAATATTCCTAGTTGTGATTGCTTCAGGAATAAATATTATCTGAATTAAAACTTGGCATGAAATTAACAGACATAGTTCAGTATGAACATTAAATTGAAATGAATAAAATCAAATAAGGTTCTCTAATTATTGGTGCCAAAAAGGTAGGAAAATGTATACTTCCATTTGTATTTCGGGAATTCCCGGGAAATTTACAAATTTCCCGGGAAACGGGAAATATTTTTTTCCGGGAAATCCCGGGAATTCCCGGGAATTTTTTTCCCGGGACGGGAAATTGGACGCTCTAACTTACAGACATACACACGCACAGACATTTGCTCAGAATTTGATTCTGAGTCGATTGGTATACGTTAAGGTAGGTCTACGAGGTCGAATTAAGAAGTTCATTTTTCGAGTGATTTTATAGCCTTTCCTCAGTAAGGTGAGGAAGGCAAAAAATGGGAACTAAGCTGAATTATAACAAATATTGAACAATAAATAAGTAAGTAAACTATAATAAATTTTTTGACAACTCCAACTCCAGCTCCAACTCCGGGTCTATCAAAAATTTACGCCTCCGGCTCCGACTCCCACTTTTATGTTTGTTAATAATAAATTTTATGTATGTTTGAAATATAATTCAAAAAAATCTTAAAATTTTTATGCATCTTTTGTAGACTGAATTTTATATAAAATGTCAAACATCTGATTCGTGCTTCGAATTCAGTTTAAAATTCGATGTGAATCGATAATTTTATAAACAATACAAGTTTCAGCGAATTCTAGAAAAAAATTGTGACTTTTAATGAAATTTACCTAAAATTTATATGTGTTTAGTTTTAAAGCTTATTAACTTAGTTAACTAAATACAAACATTTTTTTTTCTTAAAAACTATATCAGCAACCTTATTGATCGTACATTTGACTTAAAAAATAAAATTTGAACACCTTAAATCTGATCTGATTTGCTGAGATATAGCACAGCAAAGAATTTAAGTTGAGAAAAATAAATATTAAGATCTTTTTTTTTAATTATTTTGTACATTGACGGTTACTTGGTCGCTATTTGTCCGATTTAAAATGTTAATAATGACAATACATATTAAATAACTTGAAAATGGTGCAACACGAAACATGACCACTAATCGATATTTTGACATTTTGATTGACTTTTAATATCGTTAAGGTGGCCCCATACATCCTTGAAAGTAAGACATTTTCAAATTAAGATATCACGAGGTTAAAAAATACCTCTGAGATTGATTTTCCTCTCATTTCAAATTCAACCTGAAGTTTTAAATTTGGCATGCACTTTTTCGAGATTTTAAAATAAAAATTTACATCTCATCTACCTAAAAATGGCTAGGCTAGGGTCAACCTTAAGGCCAAATACAAATTTTTGAAAGCGAAAATGTTTGTTTAAAGGTGCACAGAACATATTTTTTCTTTGAAATTTAACCCTGTATTGCGTTAAAAAAGTGATTTTCAGGATTTGCTCTGATACTACTGACAAAACAAATCGTAGAAGGCGTAGATTGTGAGACATTTTCCATGTTCAATGTGAAGGGGTTTTTTTGTTGCAAAAATCACTTTTCAACATTGCACAAATATGAAATAAATAAGTTGTCTTTCACAGCAAATATTTGAATAATCATAAAAAACAAGTAATTTTAACTGTTTATATATTTTTTTTTATAAAATTCTGAAACACCTGCAAATCGTGTCAATAAAGATCACTCTGATGATGTTTTAAACCTCTCACCTTGTATCAAACTTAGCATCGTTTCCTTCTTTTCCACCGCTGACCACGTTATTTAAAGTATTGCGATTGGTGCCACTGTGTTCCTCCCGGTATTTTATGCAGGACATCAATTCTTATGGACAATCTAGACGGGTGACCTCCACTCGAGTTTTCACCCTTTTCCACCCCTTTTCTTACTTGTTCTGGTGGATGATGTAACGTAGACTGGTACTTATTTTAAATAAATTTGCAAGTTGTTCTTCTGCACACATTTTTGAACTTTTTTTTATTGGATGTTGGTAATAGTTGAATCAGAAATACTTGAATTTTATACAAAATATTATTTTATTAAATATGTTTTAAATTTTATAGAACTGAAAATAGAAACTTGCTCCAACAAACATCAAGTGCATCGAAACGAAAAAATCATAGAAAAACAACGCCTCGATGGTGGGAAGTTGAAGACAAATGAGGGGATGCTCAGTGGAAACATTAGCGACAAAGATTCAGTGGCTGGTTGGTGATCTGATGGGTGCTGTCATTTAAGGGCACGGTTAAAATTTTGTTGAAAATACTGTTCTGTTCTAATTTGATCATGATAATTATAATATTGATAATATTGAATAAAAAAAAATAAAATTAGTTGACATGAAGGGTTTTATTAGTCAGTGTTTACCCAGGGTGCAAACATTCAGGCGTGGCAGGTCGAGGTGGAACAAGGTGCCCAGCTTACCGGACGACATTATTAATATTGATGGATACCATTTGGTACCGGGAAAGGGAGGATACATTTTGTCGGGTGAGATAAAAATAAAACCAAACGAGCACCCGTCCTGACCGGACTGGACAGTTTGCAAGATTACAAAATACCGTATGAAAAAAAGTGTACTTTGAAATCATGAAGCGTCTGGAAGTTTACGCGAAAGGGATGAAAAGCGATTCTGAAAATCCTATCAAGTTGATCATTCACCCTTCGTTCTGCGCTAGAACTAGAGTGAATGAATGATGCCACCAAACGGTCAGTTGAACTTGTTTGTTTTCCCTTTGTCTAGTCTGGAAAACGAGGATATGTGGCTCAACTTTGTTGGGGGGAAAGCTTGCAAGCAGTTGTATTGGAAACGTAAAAATGGTATATATTCATTCAAATTAATGCAAATTGGTCAGACAATAGATTCTGAAATATTGTTCTCATGATTTGCCAAAATTTTGTAATAGTCAAAAACAGAGCATCAAGTGAAAAGTTTCTGATTCTTTTTTATGCTTTTTTTTAAACAAGAAGTATTTTTTTAGAAATCAAGACAAAAACACAAAATTTATTTTCGAACAGTTATTCAATCAAACCGATCTTTACTTCATCAACATAACAATCAATTCATCTCGCGCTACCTGTCCAGCCTAACTTTTACACCCTCTATAAAAATTCAATTAAATTCCACCCCAACCTGTGGGTGATCATCGGTGGCTCAGTTTCACGAAGCATTTAGAAGTCATTTTAACAACCCAAACACCCATAACTCATCGGGGGCGGCACCTAAACATCACCCAAAGTTGATTGATTTTTCATACCTCCTCCGTAAAATTGATTAAACCGCCAACGCGCGCGCAGTAAATCCACTTTACGGGCGATCTTTCCTCACCTGGGAATGTCAGCTGGCGAGCGGCCGTTTAATCGAACATTAAAAAGTGTAATTAAAAGCAGCGTTACTACTGGTTGAAGTCTGGGGTGGTTTCAGCTAAGATGAAATTTTGAGTTCTTTTTTGTTGATGAAATAATGGAAACGTAAAGTCAGCCATAAAAGAGTTTTTTTTTTAATTTATAATCCAAAAGGCTTGATATCACATTTCGACCAAAGAATGAGGGGAGAAGGGGTTATAAATTATTTCCTAGAGATGTATTCCTCGCGTAGATTTTTTTAAAGGGGAAACCAGCGCCGGCCGGACGAAGAGACGAATAAATATCGTTGACGAAGGTGGGTCATCTAATGCTGTCCGATTGGGTGAGTTATGACAAAGTCCGGCAGCCGAGATAGATCAAGGGAAGAGAGATAGAGGTAGAGTTTCGGTTATGATCCAAAAGAAGAAGGCTTTTTGAGCGCGGAATATCGCAGCTGATGGGTTGTTCAGGGATGATGGTAACTTTTCTTTGAGTGCTTGTATACCAAAACCAAAACCAAAACCAAAACCAAAACCAAAACCAAAACCAAAACCAAAACCAAAACCAAAACCAAAACCAAAACCAAAACCAAAACCAAAACCAAAACCAAAACCAAAACCAAAACCAAAACCAAAACCAAAACCAAAACCAAAACCAAAACCAAAATGACGACGCAACGTAGCTTCTGAATGACCCCCACCGTGGTCAATATGGGCTCTGGGGTGAACGGAATTAATTTCGTTGTTGTTGTTGTTGCTGCTGGCGACTCGGATTGAAGCGGAGTTGAGGTGAATAGTGAATCGAGTGGTCCAGGAGATAAATCTCGATTCATTGATATTTTTTACTTTATGATGTTGGTTGAGTTTCGGTGTTTTACGTGTACGTTTTTTCCCTCCTCTTCCCTTCCTCTGCTTTTTTGGTTGGTTTACGTTGCGGTGGTGGCGGCTTGGGTGTTTGTTTTTAATTTAGTATTAAATTCGTTTCTTTCGAAATGGGATTTTTATATCCGTTGAACCCGTTTGTCGGGCTGGCTGGGCCCCAGTATTTTTCATTAATAAACTTCACGTCATTGTGTGTGAGTCCTCCTTCGATTGCAATAAAGATTTTTTTTTTTATCTGAAAGCTATAAATTTTCAGACAAGGCTGTCCGGGTTTTGGGAACACGTTCCAGCAGTTGTCGCCGGTGATGATCATAAACATATCACTTCTCGGACATCATTTGTAGTTTATGGACCCGGACTGGTCCTGCCGAGGGGAGGGGGGAGGTCGGTTACTCCAAAATCCAGATGTGGACGGACTGCTTGATGGCGTTTGGGATCGTGTGCCGAGATATGAGTGAAAGGAAGCGTAAATTAATATTACACCACGGACCGTGAGCAAAGGACTGTCATGAAGCCCGCCATGCGTTGATGAAGAGTCCGTAGGCGACTGACGACTTCAAGACTGGTTCCACGCTAAACCCGTTTCCCGTCACTTCGGAACAATCTCTCACGGGGACGCGAAAAAGGCAAAGAAAAACATCTTCATCCTAATTAAAATTCCCCGAGCTGCCGATCAAACTGTCATAAATATTCCCCTTATTGACCATTCATTACCCGGCTGCACTTTTCTGGGGTCTCTTCTCTTCAGAGCCGCTTATCAGCATCAATAAATTAATAATTTCTTCTCCGAGCCTCGCGTGTGCCTTTTCCCACCAACGACAGAAAAACAAAAACAAAAAAAAACAGACAAGGTTTGCGTCCCGGGAGCCCGGAGATCACGGGAGGAGGTCATTATCTTAAAACATGCCCCCTTCCAAAAGCTTGAAGAAGACGATTCGATGCCTATCGGGATCATGGCTGGCCGGGGGTGCCATTGATTATGGTCAAGCTGGCGATATATTTTAATTTGATTACGTTTCGATAATGGTGGTGGGTTTTGGCAGTTTGGTGGCGACAGATGATATTTTTGTCTTTTGGGATTTTCAAAATTTGGTCATTTGTTTTTGCACGAGTAATGGCTGCAATTTGGCTGATAAGAGCTTATAAGTGACCAACGCACTTTTCAAAGATCTTGACTTGAAACGTCAGTTGTCATCCTTTCAAATATTTTTTTACTTTTGGATACTGTGAATTCAACGATACTATTATCGGTTTTTTTTCTGTCACAGGTAGCGATGCTCTGCACTAAAAATAAATTAATACAAAAGAAAAATCTTTATGCCCATAAAGCCACTCTTTTTTCACTGCCTATAATGATAATAATGGCCAATAATGATCCAAATCGGTTAAAAAATATGTTTTTAGGGCAGGGCTGTGGAGTCGGAGTCGGTGGTGTCGGGTCTTTTTGGGGACCTGGAGTCGGACGCGGCTAAATTTTATGAGCTGGAGTCGGAGTCGGAGTCGAAAATAACTAATAAACCAAGAGTCGGAGCCGGATTCAGAATTATCTTAAATTTAACAAAATTAATGAACTTATTTATTGTTCAATATTTGGTATAGTGCAAGTCAGTTCGCAGAACTTTTATATGTTTTACATTTATTTTTTAAATCGCGAATTTGTTCAAGAAATTTATCAGATGTCATTATATTTTTGAAGCATTTTTGTTTTGATTGGATAGCTCTAATTGAGTTATTTAACTATCATCACTGAAATTCAAATCATTAATCATTAAATTCATTAAATGATAACCTGTTAATCCTCTCTTATCCATTTTTGTAGTTTCATTAGGCCGTTGAAAATATTTTTCAAAGTTTATGTCGCCCTCCTTCGAAATTGATCTGAAAAATCAGGGGACAAACAAATATTTTCCAAAAGGGTAATTCTCTACCAACTCACACGAAACCAGAAAAAGTTACCCCGACCCCTCTTCGATTTGCGTGAAACTTTGTTCTAAGGAGTAACTTTTGTCCCTGATCACGAATCCAAGGTCTGTTTTTTGATATCTCGTGATTGATGGGCGGTGCGACCCTTCTATTTCTGAACATGCGAAAAGAGGTGTTTTCAATAATTTGCAGCCTGACACGGTGATGAGATAGAATTTGGTGTTAAAGGGACTTTTATGTAAAATTAGACGCCCGATTTAATGGCGTACTCAGAATTCCGAAAAACGTATTTTTCATCGAAAAAAAAACACTTAAAAAAGTTTTAAAATTTCTTCCATTTTCCGGATTAGTGCGCTGACCACGGGGACGCGCTGCCTTGTTTTTGCATGCTCATTTTCATTTCTTTTGTGTCGCTGTTTGTGTGCTTGGGTGCATGTTATTATATATAGGTGATGGGATTTTATTAAATGATCATTATATTGCATTATTATATTTAATTGAATATATAACCACACTATATTTTACACTTGACACATTATACAAAATACATATGAAACTGTAAACAGGAGCGTTTGGTACGGTATGTCCACGCATCCTTCCTCCCCTGTAGATTCTGTGAAATGTGATCCGTTCTCAGAATCCTCTCTGCGGTAAACACAACGTAGTAGGGCTGGCCGCTTTAATTTTTGCAATGCTTTTTCTGGTGTTCTCGGATGTACTGCAATTATTAATAATGACAAGAAAAGTGCTTGGGGCGTAATCTAATCACAAGACTTTCCAGCATGCTTTCATCGGACTGGCAGCTTTTGTGTTAGATTAGATTAGATTAGATTAGATTAGATTAGATTAGATTAGATTAGATTAGATTAGATTAGATTAGATTAGATTAGATTAGATTAGATTAGATTAGATTAGATTAGATTAGATTAGATTAGATTAGATTAGATTAGATTAGATTAGATTAGATTAGATTAGATTAGATTAGATTAGATTAGATTAGATTAGATTAGATTAGATTAGATTAGATTAGATTAGATTAGATTAGATTTCCAAGTAGCACACTTTTTTCGCCAAAAGATTTCTGAACTGCTTGTTGAACTCGTTTACTATGTTTTCCCAACGTCCCTGAGGACTCTTGAACGCTGGAAAAAGCGCACGTTTTTCCGTTGTTGAACATCTCGTCATCCGTCAGAATTGAGCGTGGTTTAAGTTAGTTTTGCAAATGCAAATCATCCTTGCATAGAGAACATTTGTTAAACATGTCATAAGAACTCTTGACTATAAGATTCTGAATTGGGTTAGGTGAACGTTGTCAGAACCCTTTAACAACATCCTGCCTTTCAGATTCAGAAGTGAGTTAGGAAAACGTTTTGAGAACCGTCCAAGAACATATCGTGGCAGACAAGAAATTTAAAGAGGCTTTTCATAATATACGTCCCAAGTTTTCGCTTTAAATATATTTTTCTTTATTTTAAACTTTATTTCTGAGTAATGTGATTTATCAGTTTTGACAGGGATACGATTAATAATAAAAATATAAAAATCATTCAATTTCGTTATTATGCTTTTGGAGATATTTTTTTTCAATTTGTGAGTACTAATCAACATCGCTTGATGCTATATACTCTGCTGCTCCCTGGTGGCTGCATTTTCAGTTTTCCTTTTTGATGAAGAATCCTCACGGTAAGTATCGAACCCTCGATCACTCCAAATGTCAAGTCCTGGCGCGCGTCTGCATCTTTCCACGAGGGGTTATGTTGAATGTGCAGGCCTGAATGTCAATTAGAAGTCTGCGGTCATCTAGCTTTTACCAAGTTCACTAACAGTTTGCTAAAAGTTCCCTTGAACATAAGCTGTTTCTATTTTTAGAACTAACTGTGCTTGTTTCGTCAACATGTTCTTTCTTGGGTTTTAAAACACGAAAGCAAACTACACATAAACAACTTGTTTGCGAGAAATCCCAGCCGAAGCCAAAGGTCAAATCCACTACATTATCATGTTTAGCAAACTGAAATGAAACATCATGTCTGCAAATGTCATTTTGCTCTCCGAGTTCTACAAGCATGTTTCATTTAAGTCAGAATAAACTTCAAAATGAACTTTTCGTAATCCGTTGCTAGATTTGGCATTTATGTTACAAAACCATGTTTAACAATGGTTTTTTGATCAAAATTTGAACAAATTACCAATTGATATGACACTTGTTCAATAATTAACGTATAAAAACGCTTGTGCAGCAATTGTTCAACAAAATAATAAAAAGCGATGTTTTTCTTGCTACTTGGGTTAGATTAGTTTAGATTAGATTAGATTAGATTAGATTAGATTAGATTAGATTAGATTAGATTTAAAAATTCCATTTTCCGTTACTTGACTGTAAATTTTTTGGAACATGTTATTTTATGGGAAATTTTATGTACTCTTCGAATCTACATTGACCCAGAAGAGTAATTTTTTCATTCAGAAGAATTTTTTTCATTCAGAAGAATTTTTTTCATTTTAAAATTTCTTGTTTGCAGGGTTATTTTTAAGAGTAAAATAAAGTTCTACAAAGTTGTAAAGCAGACAATTAAAAAAAAAATGATATATAGACATGAAGGGTTTGGTTATAAACATCACGAGTTATCGCGATTTTATAAAAAAATGTTTTGAAAAAGTTACTTTTTGCGTTTCTTTTTGTTACGGCGTAATATTGAATGTTTGGCCCTTTTAAAATGTTAGTATTGGTTTAAAAAATTGAAAATATTTTTTTCGAAAAGATCGGAAAATTTTACAAATGTTTCATATTTAAACATTGAAAATCGGACCATAAGTTGCTGAAATATCGACATTAAAAAATGGTGTGTTGTTTGGGTGGGACTTAGAAAACATCAATTTTCCTGTTTTTATACCTTTGCATGGCAATAACTCAGCAACTAAGGGTCGTATCAACAAAGTTCAAAAGTGCAAAATATACAGAATTTTCTCAGCTTTTCAAAAATATTTTTTTTTTTCAAAAATGGGCAAACATGTGCACTAATTAAAAAAAAAAAAAAAAACTTTCGATTATTTTCAAAAAAGGCACCTAAAAATGGATTGAACTTGAAAACGGTGCACTTTATCAAAATTTCACTGCAGTACTTTTTGATTGCAAATTTGATTTTACATCGAAAAATAAAAGAGTTTTTTTTGCAAATCAAGTTTTAGTGACAAAAAGTTAAATAAAAAATCACCAAAATTTTTTTTACCGTGTATCTTTTTCCAGTGTAGTCCATATCCATACCTACAACACTTTGCCGAAGACCCCAAATCGATCAAAAAATTCCTTCGAAAGATACTGATTTTTGAACTTTCATGCATCATTTTTGTATGGACAGCTGCCAAATTTGTATGGAAAATTATATGGTCAAACTAACTATGCAAAATGGCTTCTTTGGGCATACCGAAGGCACCAAAAAAGTTTCAGTCGGATTAAAAAATACAAAAATTAAAATTTAAGAAAAAAACCGATTTCGTAGAGAATTGCTCAAATGTTAAGATTGACCGGAGCCGGAGTCGTAGTCAAAGTTAGCTTAACTCAGGAAGCCGGAGTCGGAGTCGTTTGAAATAAGACCCTGAGTTTGTGATTATAAAACCAACATTCTAGCCATAGAATATGAGAGACCCTTGCTTAGGGAAATGTACTAGTACTTCAATTTTATGTGAATTAAAATTTAAATAACTTGAGTTTTTTTTTAAACAATGTGCTGCTTCCTGAATTAAAAATTGAAGAAGTGTGTTGGAGAAAAATCATCTTATTTTATTCTAATGGGAAAAGATCTATTAATTGACAATTCGTAATGCATTTTTTAATCTTACCAATCAGCTTTTTACTTTCTATTTCCTGCTTAGCATTGCAAATTATAGAATTCCCTAAGTTATAAACTTTTATTTTTTTAAGAAACACAACTATCTAATTAGATTTTTTCATATGTTTCATATGTTTGTATAGGAAATTAAGGAAACTTGTATAAACAAATGCAAAAATGGCAAGATTCAAAATCAAGAAATTGAAGACAAAAATATATTTGGTTAACCACATTCTTTTTTGAGAGTATAATGTAATGAAAAAAGGAAGGAGATTTATGGCCCCAGCTACAATTTTTAATAACCTGACAGGCCAAATTTGCCGTGAAGCCATCAAACTGGAATTACGTCTCAGCGGACTAACAACCACATTTTTTCCTGACCAATTTTCTTCTCACCCTTGCCGATTAAGGTCTCCCCCCTCCTCAAACAGTGGCACATGTACTTTTATTATGCACGCCAAATCCACTGCGGCACTTTCGCCATTGTTTTGAAGGATTTATGTCCTCCCGGAGTGAGTGAGGTCCTGGTGCTGCCAGGACTCCAAGACTTCCCATCGCCAGTCGTGATGGAAATGAATTACAGGCAGCGAATTTATTGCTTCATGCTAATTAAATGCTCCCAACCTCGACGAGGAGGACCGCTCTTTTTGGGCTTCCTGTTTTCGTATTTGTTTCCGTGTGTTTTGGTCGAAAAAGTCGAGCATATGTCCTGAGGAACGATTCTTCATCCGTTCTGGAGACTTCCTGTGGCGATGTTTATGTGTCATAAATTTGGAGAAACGCGCGCGCAAATCTAGTGTCGACTGTCGGGGATGCTGAGGCAGCTTCACCGTGATGAACTGCCGCTGCCTTCTACCTTCCAATCGGGGAAAGCTAGGCCCAGGATTGATAAAAGTTATGGGTTTGGCAGCTGGGCCGGGGAGTGAGGGCTGTTTGCTGCCGCTGCGTCACTTCACAGGATTAGGCGGTTGTCGTTGACGGAGTGATTTACGGCCGGTTTGGGTTTAATTCGAAATAAATATCAAGAATATGACGCATATTGGATGGAAATTATTACGCTTGGGTGGTTAAATTATAATGTATTTCTGGATGAATCGGCATTGGAATCAATATCAATTCAAGTTATTGAAAAATATATGCGTATACTAGAACATATCCAAATTTTGATCATTTTTTTGTTGTGTAATACTGTTTAAAAATTTTAAGCACTTTTTTTCCCCTGGTCGATTTTTAACTATCTCTCTCAATTAAACAATACAATGTTAATAATTTCATACTACCATATAAAACCTGATCAAGATCTTTATTACAACTGTTTAAAGAAACACATAAATTCAGAATTTAATTTCAACTTAAACAAATGATAAATAATACTCTGTGTTATTGCGAATGTTCTTTCTTAGAATATTTTGTAATTGAATTAAAATTCGTCCATAAATTCTATACATCAGTTGAAGCCATTTTGCATTATTAGTATTTCCGTGCAAATCTCCATACAACTAGGCAAAGTAGTCATACAAATCGGAATATTCGAAAAACTTAATTTTGAGATGGAATTTTCTGATCGATTTGGTGCTTTTGGCGGGCATTCAAGGGTTTGTTCCGGTGGGCATACTAAGCTTAAATCCAAAATATGAGCGTTACAGGAGCTTTTAAATGGGATTTAGCCCGTAAAAAAGATGTTTTTTTTTCAAAAATGTCAATTTTTGAGGCAAAGCGTTTATGGCCAAAATGCTTAAAAAATGGAGATTTTTGAAAAAATCTTATTTTACGGGTTAAATTCTATTTAAAATTCAAATGCAAAGCGCCAGCTCTTGTAACGCTCATATTTTGGATTTAAGCTCAGTATGCCCACCGAAACAAACCCTTGAAAGCCCGCCAAAAAGTCAATTTTGTTACACTCTCATGGTTACCCTATAAAGAACTAAACTTTGATATCTTGGATTACTGTTATTGACAACAATCATGTTTTTTTTTTAAATTTTGTTAGTAAAATCGCGATACAAGCACCACCCCTAATGTATATAAATATTTTTTTTGTAATTTTTTGCTCTAAAAATTTAAAGATTTACGTAAAACTCTAAAGACTTACCTTGCAAAGTCGAAAAGTGAATTGAATTTCCCTCTCTCACTTTTTTAACAGTTTAGTAACAAAAAATGGCAGAGGTATTAAAACTATTTATTTTTTTAATTTTGCTAACGAAAAATTCGCAAAGGTCAAGAATTTGTCAAAATCCGAGAAAATCGTGATAAATTCAGGAAACTGTGATTTTTTGACAAAAACTCGGGAATTCAGAATTCCGAGCATAGTTGATTGGAAAAAAGTGTCTATTTTTAAAATATTTTTTCAATTACAATATTGAAATCAATTGCACCTAACTGGCAAAACTTGATAATACTGTTTTAAATACACCCAGAACTGGACATCGGCATACGAGAGGATAAAGAGCACGATTCGGTAGTAAAATGGTACTGTGTGCAGACTGAGAGCATAAATCCCGAAATTACTGAGATTACTTTACTCATGGGTTCATCTTCTAAAAAAGTTCATCTATCAAAAAAAAAGAACCGGTACCGAGACTCGAACCCAAGACCGTCGGCATATTGAACCGTGCTTTTGCTGTATGGACCACCATGATTCTGTGACTAAGTGGCGGTCATTTGTCCATATAAGCCACTCAATAGGATGAACTGTTCCAATGAACGAATGAACACGCGAGAGGACTATACTCTCGCAAAATAGCATTTTCCTCACGTTTCTTTTCGTGAGGACTATCTCCTCGTTCTTTAACTTTGGGTGTACTAAATTCCTTAAACTTATTGGATGATGGCATGCACATCAGAACGATTTTTTTAGTAATTGTGATTTAGAATTTATGTTTCTATTTGCTTTTGACAAAGTTTATTCAAATAAAATGGTAACAGAAAACTTCTAGAACAAAAACAAAGATAATGCAAACCCAATTAGTATATTAATTTTAGTTTAAATGATAATGACCAGCTTAAGATTATCATGCCGTTTCATGTTGTCACATTGCTTAAAATTTTGAAGAAGAAAGAAACATTTCAACTGGACTTTTTGCGATAGTTTTTTAAGTAGACAATCTATTCGAGAAACTCGTTTACCTGCTGCATTTTTTTTTTGATCGTAAAATCTTTTTTATAAGCTTAGGAATAAATAAAGTTTGATTTTTATTAAATCTAAATGGTTTCGCCCTCAATAGAAAAAAATAAACTATCGAATTTCATTTAGCCATTTCATCAATTTAACGTGAAATGAGAGGTAATGCTTTTGCATTTAAAAAATAAAATTTAAATGACTTGAGACTTGATAAATCAGCACTAGTTTTTTTTAAATTTGAATTTTTTTTTTCTGAGGTACATTTGTTTGAAATTTGACATTCAATAATTAAATGTTTATGCTTTAAAATCAAAAATGTTGTGATTCAATTTGAACTGCCAAATTTTCAAAATTGAAGCTGGCTTTTGTCCCTGATCACGAATCCGTGGTCCGTTTTTTGATATCTCGTGACGGAGGGGCGGTACGACCCCTTCCATTTTTTTAACATGCGAAAACAGAGGTGTTTTTCAACAATTTGCACCTTGAAACGGTGATGAGATAGAAATTTGGTGTCAAAGGGACTTTTATGTAAAAATTGACGCCCGATTTGATGGCGTACTCAGAATTCCGAAAAAAACGTATTTTTCATTGAAAAAAAAAACTAAAAAAGTTTTAAAAATCCACCCATTTTACGTTACTTGACTGTAATTTTTTTTGGAACATGTCATTTTAAGGGAAATTTAATGTACTTTTCGAATCTTCATTGACCCAAAATGACCCTTTTTTCATTTAGAACAAAAATTTTCATTTTAAAATTTCGTGTTTTTTTTCTAACTTTGCAGGGTTATTTTTTAGAGTGTAACAATGTTCTACAAAGTTGTAGAGCACACAATTACAAAAAAAATTACAGACCTCAGGGATTTGCTTAAAAACATCACGAATTATTGGATTTCACGAAAAAAAGTTTTGAACAAGTTACTTTTTGCGTTTCTCGTTTTCAAAACTTTTTTTTCGTAAAATCGCAAGAACTCGTGATGTTTTTAAGCAAATCCCTCATGTATATATATCAAAATGTGTGTTATTGTCCGCTCTACAACTTTGTAGAACAATGTTACACTCTAAAAAATAACCCTGCAAAGTTAGAATAAACACGAAATTTTGGGTCAATTTTGGGTCAATGAAGATTCAAAAAGAACATTCAATTTCCCATAAAATGACATGTTTCAAAAAAAATTACAGTCCAGTAACGTAAAATGGGAGAATTTTTAAAACTTTTTTAGTGCTTTTTTCGATGAAAAATACGTTTTTTCGGAATTCTGAGTAAGCCATCAAATCGGGCGTCTAATTTTACATAAAAGTCCCTTTGACACCAAATTTCTATCTCATCACCGTTTCAGGCTGCAAATTATTGAAAAACACCTCTGTTTTGCATGTTAAAAAATGGAAGGGGTCGTACCGCCCCTCTGTCACGAGATATCAAAAAACGGACCTCGGATTCATGATCAGGGACAAAAGTTACCCCTTAGGACACAGTTTCACGCAAATCGAAGAGGGGTCGGGGCAACTTGGTGTGAGTGCCAATTATTGAAAATACGTCTTTTTCGAAGATTCCGAAATTAAATGAGGTCATACTTCTTCCCCTTACAACAAAACTTCCTGCATATCGAAGAAGGGTCTGGGTAACTTTTTCCGATTTTGTGTGAGCTGGTCAAGAATGACCAACCTATTTTTCAAAACTAATTGATATGTGTAAGGAGACCGAAAATGCATATTTTGCGTTTGAATTTAGGTTGGTAAAAAATCTTCTACGGGTGAATTTTGAAAAAATATGATTTTTGGAAACAATTCCAAAAAAGAGCCTAAACCGAAAAAAAATCTTCAATCGGGTTAAAAATTTTGCTGGGGGTTCTTGGTCCAAATAATTAGACCCGTATTATTTTTGTTTGGCCATTAGGGTGACCTACATCGTACCTGGGTAATTCAGAAAATGGCAATTTTCGTCATTTTTCGCAAAACCACTTTTTTCAAAACATATCTCCGCGCCATTTCATCCAATTTTAGCTGTCTTAGACGCAAAAGAAAGGTGACTATAATGTATGACTATTTGAGAACAATAGTTAAAAGTTTCAAAAATCTAGCTTAACATTTGAAAAATCCGTATGAAAACTAATAATGGAGTTTTGACCGTATCTGGACCAAGGAGCCTACGCCTCGGAAAATTTCACATAATATTTAAAAAAAAACTGGCGATGTCAAATTGTACGTTTCCGAGATATGATTTTTTGAAAATTAAAACTGAGTTTTCGACGCGTCACGCGCAAAAACAGGAAAATGACAAAATCGGCAAAAAATCAACTTTTATCACCAAAACTGCGACAACTTCAAAATTTTAGCGATGACCTATACTTGTTTGTGTACCAAAAGTTACGTCTTTCTTTTCTTTATTTTTTTTTTTTCAAAAAAATAGCATTTCAACCATCAATTTTGTGGTTAAAGAACATCTCTTCTGCAGTCTGATTCCAAAGATTTTGAATAAAAATCTTTGCTTGTAAAAATTCTTCGTAACTAGAGCAAATCATTTCAAATCCTCCATCCAAAGGCCTAGCTCCAACAAAAGGACCGTTCCGCCGCTTTAATCATGCTAAAGACACTTTGTAGGGATCTGGTACAGAAGAGAAAAAAAATAACAGAACGGCCGTCCAAGCTGATTGAATCGTGATTTATCGCCGGTTTTGTTAGTTAAGCAATAATTTATAGATTAAAATTATGAGAACTGATATCCTGCGCCGCCACCGTCATAAGGGTTCTCTCGGCACACTAGGAAAAACATAATTTATAGTTGAACGACGCCGTTGTTGCCATCATGGGTGCGAGAGAGAATGAGAGTGGTAACGTTTATTAATTTTATTAAAGACATAAATCGTAAAAAATGTGTCCTTGCTGTGTGCAGTGGTGTTGGTGAATGTTGGTGAGAAGATTGTGCCCCTTTTCGAGTCGCACCGTGGGTGCCTTTGACAGGAAAATGCACTTTGTATAGACCAGTGTGACACTTTATTGAAGGGAATGTTATTGGTGAAATTTTATTGAAATTGAAAATGTTTGATGCCTTAAAATACAGTTTAGTTGATCAAATCTATATTTTATTGAAAATCCCAGCCCTGATTGATTTCAAACATCCTTTTCACGTCCATATCCTTAAAAAACGTCAACTCATTTTTCGTCCTTTTCTTACCCACACTCTCACACACACTACGTTGACCAACTGTTGCCACCTTGAGATCTTTCCGAGCCCTATCCATTGCCTCAGCAGAATATGACGAATAGATATCGCAACAACATCGACCCCATCCAACAGCAAAGATGACACGACAACGGTGAAGATCTACCACGTCAGGGAGAAACTGCTGCAGGCCATGCCCGGTCCCAAACTTCAACAGCCAACAACCGATCCGCAGTACCTGCATCATTAATCAAAAAATCTTCCCAACAAAATGGCTCATTTGTTGGCTGTCAATACGGAGAGTATTTGCACGATGGGCTCTTTTCTTCGGGGGATGTCCATCACTAGCTGGCTGGGCCCTGGTACCAGCTTGAACCCGCTCGAGGAGGAGTGTATTCCTTCAGCGGAGGAGATGATGGCCGATGGCTGAACCCATTCTTCGAGAGTTGGAAAGAATTCACCGAAAAGCCATTTCGCCGAATGGGTGTTTTTGTTTTAGTTAAGAGCTGTAGCTGTAGATGACAGACAACTACCAGATCCGATGAAAATTGGTTCGGTGAAACAACTTTTCGGTGAAATGGCCCAAGTTACCTCAAAATGACACGTTCTGGACGCGCTTTGAATATGTTTAATGAAAAATTCGAAATTTATAGTAGTCGATTGCTCACACATATGGTCGCTCCCACTCCCTCTTCAGAGGACGAGTAGGAAGGATTGGAGAACATACATATTTTTTGAGAAGAGAGAAAAAAGAAAGAAATCATTCAAAAGGAATGTTCAACCTGCGGAGTAAGTGAACGCAACATTTTTTTAAGAAGAGAACAACATCAGAGTAAAAAAGGGCGGCGATGAGACCCCGGATGGCTTCGTCGAGGATGATAAATTATCGCTATTAATTAACGTCTATTTCGAGCGATACGAGTTAATAATGAAGGCCCCTTCTTGTGAGCGCGAGAGGCTTGGTTGGTTGGATTGCTCTGGCTGCTTGAACCTGGGACAGGTACTGAACGTTAACCAATTGTGAGTCATGGTTATGTACCGCTTAGTTTGTGGGTACAATAAACGGAATCTGTTGATAAATCGCCATGATGATCTGGCTGGTGATCACGGCAAAACTTTTAAGTGTTTATCAGGGCATTTTTGTAACAATGGAAAGGGAGTTAACATTGCGATTGAAAAAATGTATTCACTTTTTAAGATTCCTAATTAAAATTTGTTAAGATATTTTGATGGATTTTGTAACGTTTTTTCATATTTTTCCATATTTTTTTTAAGCAAAACAAAAGAAAAAATCCAAAGAGCAATTTTCTTGCGATTCATTAAATAAATCTCAAAATAACCTTGAATTGCTGACAAAATGGCCTTGCGAAAAATTAAAATTAGGCAAGTTACTTTTTTCCGTGCTGCTTAATAAATCCTTATTTTTGAATTGACAATTGACAACTGATGATCTGAAACCAAAAAAATAATCTTGTGAAATTTTCTTTTTTTTTATTTTTTGAATTTAAAAATACGACAGACATTTCAAACGAGGCAATCCAATCTAATAAGCCTTTTTGAAATGTAAGTTTCGTGTTTTTTTTCAGTTATTCCTACAGAATCACCTTATCTGCCACGTTTTCAAATTAAATTGAAATTTTGACCAGGGCAATGTTTTGGCATTGAAAGGGCCTTCTTCAACTGAAAATTGAAAACTCAAAATAATATTTTTTTCATACCAAGCCACTGAATAACCCAGTCTGGGTTACCCAGATATCAGCCATTGGCATGTTTTCATGGTACTTTTTTTTTGCAAAATGGATCACACTATTTTCATTGTCACTATATAGGAGAACAGCATCTAATTCCTGCGTGCCTCTAATGTTACCATATCATCACTTTGACATTCATTTAGAGCTCATAAAAATCGATTTCAACTGAAATCAAATGATAAATACCTCAATAAGAAGTAAGCAAGCAAGTATCTATCAAAAGTTTTGAAAAATTAGTTGTTAAAATAGTGAAAATCAGCAAATTGGATTGAATTAGGAGCGAGTTCTTAACCTGCCAAACATACGAGAATTTTCCCCTCTTACTTATTCAGTAATTTTTGTTTGATTGATTCTCCACGTTTTTTTTTCAAAACAATTTGTATTGCTTAATTTGAAAGAAATTTTATCCACTGCCTATGTCAAAAGAAGCCATAATTTGTGTTTAACGGGATTTTGAGCTGAACTGGCTGGTAAATCAAAATGAATATTAAAAATCTGTATTTTCGATTTCGTGTCTTCTGCAAAATTTATGCATATGATTTTGCCATTTCAGAAAAAGGGCACTAGGAAAAAATCCCGAATTTTCATATCACTGTGTATCACATAAAGATGATATCCCAAATTATGTATATATTTTTTTGCTTTCGGTTTTTAATGTGTTTTTCAGGACTAAAAATTCATTTTTTGTACTAGAGTTTATATATTATGGTGTAAATTTGATACCGGAAATATTTTTTGTATTTATGATTTTTACAAAAAAAAAGTATTGCCAAAATAAATTTCAACAATAACTTGTTTTAGCTCTAAATTTGACATTTTTTTTACAGAAAAGAACAAAGAAAAACACTGATTTTTATTTAACTTAGAAAATTAAACCAACATTTTTCAAGAATAAAATCATAAGATGACACTGAGAAAAACTTTTTGGTGTCATTCATAAAGTATGTCACGCTCTAGGGGAAGGGGGGAGGTAGGGGGGGTCTGAGCAAGCGTGACGTTGCATGTTATAAGTATAGGAAAAGCGTGAAAAAACGGGGGAGGGAGGGGGTAAATTTTGGCTGATTTTAGCGTGACGTACTTTATGGATTAAGCCTTTTTTCAATAGATTTTTAATTCTGTATCTCAGCACCAAGGAGTCCACTCAACAAAAACAGAAAAGGGTTTCTTTCCTTGATAAAGTTTTTTTTAAATTGCAAAAAAACTGAAAATTTTTCGAAAAAAAAAACAACACCTGTGCAATTTTTTACGATATCAGCCAGTTTTATTTTAGTTTTTTTTTATTTGACCCATTTTTGATGACCTTCCCCATGATCAAAGAAGGCATTTTGTTTAAATCAAGTCTCCATACAATTTTAACAGGTGTTAAAACAAGCATGGTATGTAATTAATCTAAAAAATGTAACATTGATCTGATCACTTTCGTATCTTCAGCAAGACTAGTCAGAAATATAAGTTTTGCGGAGAAAAAATAACGATTTTAAATTATTTTTTTACTAGAATTTAAATTCAATTTCATTTTTGATTTTTTTAAAGTGTTTTAGAGACAAAAACTGCATCATTTAAGCCAAAGCCATAATGAGTTTGTTTTTGTGGACAAAAATACAAATAAAAGTCAAACTATTTTTTAGAATTAATTTTTCAATATAAAATCAAATTTTCAAATGAAAAGTTCTATACAGATTGTTTGATGAAGTGCATCATTTTCAGATATAGCCACTTATAGTTGAAAAATTATCGTTTTTCTATATAAAAAAGTGTTCATAATTTACCAGTAACTAAAAAATTCGAAGAGTTCAGGAAATTTCCAATAAAATTACCTTAAAGACATTGAAGATTGGACACCTGGTTGCTGAAATACAGTGATAAGAAGAAAAAGAAACAAAACATGGAAGTTTAAAAACTTTAAAAATCTCATACATATTCCGACATTTTCTTATGCCAATATCTCAGCAAATATTTGTCCATTTTTCAATGTTGAAAAATTTAACATTTGTGAAATATGTGATTTTTTCTGAAAAGATATTTTGAAAATTTTAGAATTGTTCATTTTGTGATTCCAGCCTTTTGTGATTAAAAGCCAAATAAAATATACCAACAAATTATTGTTTCATGTGCCTATTTATTTTGTAAAGTCCTCATCATAACCTTAAATCTTGACAATCAAAAAATCTAAAAATAAAGAACATGTAAGACAACCCCGTGTTTTGTAATATAAATCTTGAGTTTATTTTTGCAAAGGTCCAATAAACCAAATGTTCATGTTTCGTTTGCAAAAATGAAAATTATTTTAAAAAAACATTGAAATATCATTGATCATGGCCGGATGACGAAACAAAGAGAAACATTAGAAGTTTTTTTTCAAAACTGTTTTTTTTTTTATTGTAAAATCGTGATAGCTCCTGATGTTTATGAACAAATCCCTTATTTTTATATATCAAATTTTTTGTAATTGTCTGCTCTACCACTTAGTAGAACATTCTTTCACACTAAAAAATAACCCTGCAAAGTTTGAAAAAACACGAAATTTTAAAAAGAAATTTTTTATTCTGATTGAAAAAAAATACCCTTCCCTTCCCATGTTTAATTTTTTTACAGTTGTGTAACGGAAAATGCCAGAGTTTTGAAAAAAATAGTGTTTTTTTCGATGAAAAATACTTTTTTTTCGGAATTTTGAGTACACCATCAAATCGGTCATAAAAGTCCTTTTGACGCCAAATTTCTATCTCAGCACTGCAAATTATTGAAAACGTGATTTTTTTCGCATGTTCAAAAATGGAAGGGGTCACGCAAATCGAAGAGAGGTCGGGGCAACTTTGCCAAAATGACTTTTTTTGACTTTTGGAATATATGAATAAAGTTTTATCGAAGTCAATAAATACAAAATTTAAAATTTTGTATTTTTCGCGAAACTTAAAAAAAACTACTCTCCATGAACTTTTCAGCGATATCGATTTTCTTCGTTTACAATAAATTTCAAGTGGCCAATTATTATCTATTTCTCTGAAACTTATCATCAAAAGTTTGTTCAATAATGTTTTGCTACTCTCTATATCCCTTAAATTGAAAAATTAGTTAATTGAAAAAACCTGGATTTAGAAAATAAAACTGCACAAAAAAAAATTAAATTTCGGGAATATGGTTACCAATTATATCGTTTCGTCATTGGTCAGGTAGCTTCAATTTGAACAGCTTTTCAATTCACCATCAGTTGTTTTGAATGATTACTTCTTCCATAGACATGATGACCACAAACCAAAAGACGAAGATGTGCAGCAAAGTCAAGAAAAAAAGCCAGAAAACAGAGAGCTCACCAACGACGCCGGAACGACATAAATCAACGAATCAGCACTGGGTATACCTTTTTCAGCGTTTAAATTCACATAACTCATACTTGGAAGGAAGATTCAAAGGGAAAGACATTTTGTACATTCTTTTTCATTTTTGAAAAATTTCCCTCCATCCACCCGAGCCCGAGCAAGAATCGAAACGTTTGACCGCTGGTGGGAACCATCTCTTCTTGGTAATGAAGACCGACGCACAAAACACGACGAAAGGTGTTGGGAAATGGTTTCGGGAAAATGAAGATTTCAGCTATTAATTTCCTGGCTTTCGGTTGCGAGCTGTTTTTGTTTTGCTGTTTTCACCCGGATGATGGTCTGAAAGCTTACAGGTTTAGCTTTGGGAGTGACTAGCGAGCCTCTCGGAATAGAGATGTAATCATTATTATTAATTTGAGCAAAGGTTTGCGGGATGGTTGGTGGTGGTGAAGTGAAACACATTTTTTTAGTTTTTGTTTTGTTTTTTGAAGTTTGGGACGAAGATTAACGCTTAAAAGTTGGAACGATGGTTGATAAAATCGAAGGTAATTTATAATTTTGGCTTGGCTATAACCATTTTGACATTCGTATTAATGATTTTGTCTTTCGTGACCATCAGGTTGTTAGTTTTGGATTGGACTTTAGAGGGTTTGAGATAGGAAACATATGAGTAATGTGTTGAGATATTTTATAATGAGCGGATATCTAAATTGAGCGGAAGTTTGGTCACGGAACTGAACAGGTGACTGAAAATTTGAATAAGATTTAATGTCTTAATTAAGAATTTAATTCAACTTATTTAGTTTTATTTAGAATTAAGATCTGCATCCAAAACACACAGCATGCAGAAGGAGAATTAAAGCCTTGCAAGTTTGAGACAATTTGTACGGAAAATGAATAAATCCACAAACCTCGTTCCGTCGCCGCCGACATCACTTTGAGAGCACTACAAAGAAAATGCTAATACCTGCTCAGTTCCACTCCACACACACCTCTGGACCAGGAAAGGACAACTTCACAGAGCACAACTAAGACACATCAGAGATCCTCGAAGAGCCCCCCGGAGGAGAAGGGACGCTCACATCAAAAACACACTCTGCTTAGTTTTCGAAATTAAGGACAAAACCACTATAATGGCATTTTTAGTCCTGACCTGACGTGGGTGAAACTAGCCCCCTCCCCCCATAACTTCAGGCGAACATCCCAGCGCCTGGCCAAATTTTAATTTGTGATGATCTTTGAGATGATTATTAAAATTTAAATTTTCATTAGACACTTTCACATCTTCTGCTGCTGGGCTGTGTGAGTTGTGTTTTTGTTTCTGGGTGCGGTTTGTGGCACTGTGTCGGTGGGGCTGTTGAGTTGTTTTAGTCTTCTGGTTTGGAGAGATTTGCTCGGAGATTCCTTCCGTTGCCGGACATCACCTGGAGGAACACACTCGCTTGGAGTAGGAGGAAGAAGGCGGAGCAGTCCAGTTTTGGCCTTTCCGCCACCTGCTGGACGAGAGCAATTATGATTTTAAAAGGTAAATTTGTGTCACTGTGACTGAGTGGAATGGAGATTGGCTGTGGCTTGTTCCGGTGCTGGAATGGACTTGGGTTATGTAAATTTATTGTCTTGTGTGTCCAATTGCTGCATCAGAAAGATGAAGGATTGCATTCGGACTAGGACATCAAGCATGGCAGTTGAGCTCCAGTGTATGGAACAGCTGTCTATAACGACATTTGTTCAGATTGAATTTGGCTTTGATGAATTTGTTCCATGCAGATTTGTTTGCCACTTAGAACTCTGATTCTCTTCATTTATCATTTATCATTTATCATTTATCATTTATCATTTATCATTTATCATTTATCATTTATCATTTATCATTTATCATTTATCATTTATCATTTATCATTTATCATTTATCATTTATCATTTATCATTTATCATTTATCATTTATCATTTATCATTTATCATTTATCATTTATCATTTATCATTTATCATTTATCATTTATCATTTATCATTTATCATTTATCATTTATCATTTATCATTTATCATTTATCATTTATCATTTATCATTTATCATTTATCATTTATCATTTATCATTTATCATTTATCATTTATCATTTATCATTTATCATTTATCATTTATCATTTATCATTTATCATTTATCATTTATCATTTATCATTTATCATTTATCATTTATCATTTATCATTTATCATTTATCATTTATCATTTATCATTTATCATTTATCATTTATCATTTATCATTTATCATTTATCATTTATCATTTATCATTTATCATTTATCATTTATCATTTATCATTTATCATTTATCATTTATCATTTATCATTTATCATTTATCAGTTATCATTTATCATTTATCATTTATCATTTATCATTTATCATTTATCATTTATCATTTATCATTTATCATTTATCAGTTATCATTTATCATTTATCAGTTATCATTTATCATTTATCATTTATCAAGAAACAAGAAACAAGAAACAAGAAACAAGAAACAAGAAACAAGAAACAAGAAACAAGAAACAAGAAACAAGAAACAAGAAACAAGAAACAAGAAACAAGAAACAAGAAACAAGAAACAAGAAACAAGAAACAAGAAACAAGAAACAAGAAACAAGAAACAAGAAACAAGAAACAAGAAACAAGAAACAAGAAACAAGAAACAAGAAACAAGAAACAAGAAACAAGAAACAAGAAACAAGAAACAAGAAACAAGAAACAAGAAACAAGAAACAAGAAACAAGAAACAAGAAACAAGAAACAAGAAACAAGAAACAAGAAACAAGAAACAAGAAACAAGAAACAAGAAACAAGAAACAAGAAACAAGAAACAAGAAACAAGAAACAAGAAACAAGAAACAAGAAACAAGAAACAAGAAACAAGAAACAAGAAACAAGAAACAAGAAACAAGAAACAAGAAACAAGAAACAAGAAACAAGAAACAAGAAACAAGAAACAAGAAACAAGAAACAAGAAACAAGAAACAAGAAACAAGAAACAAGAAACAAGAAACAAGAAACAAGAAACAAGAAACAAGAAACAAGAAACAAGAAACAAGAAACAAGAAACAAGAAACAAGAAACAAGAAACAAGAAACAAGAAACAAGAAACAAGAAACAAGAAACAAGAAACAAGAAACAAGAAACAAGAAACAAGAAACAAGAAACAAGAAACAAGAAACAAGAAACAAGAAACAAGAAACAAGAAACAAGAAACAAGAAACAAGAAACAAGAAACAAGAAACAAGAAACAAGAAACAAGAAACAAGAAACAAGAAACAAGAAACAAGAAACAAGAAACAAGAAACAAGAAACAAGAAACAAGAAACAAGAAACAAGAAACAAGAAACAAGAAACAAGAAAAAAGATTTTTTTTTGTTTGTTGGATTTTTTGCATGCTAGCATTAGTTTTAAAGTAAACTTATAATACCAATACTTTATTTTTCTATTGTTTGAATTTTAAAACAGTTTTTGGATGTCTCAGACACAAATAACAGTACGTCCTGTCAAGCAAAAGAGCAGCGTGCAACCGTGCTTCAAAAACTGCTCATATTCACGAAACTTTATATTGAAATTTATTTGTGTGCGCTTTTAGATTTATTTCATGTTCAGGAAGCTTTCGCCATAGTTTTGCACAAACAGCTGCTACCAACAGTCAGTTTGTGCCCTCTTTCCCGGCGTTCCTCCACTTGGGCACTTTCACGGTTCAAGGTACCTACAGTATTGGTGCTGCGGCCTGGCTTCAAGTTGCTTAGTTTTTAGAATTTTGTCGTGTGAGCTGTGTAAATGACGGTTACAGGGGAGCTTGGGGTTCGATTCGATCCTTTTGTAATATTAATTACAAAAAGTACAATTGTTTTTTTTTTAATTTCATTACTGGTAGATGATAAATAATATGGAAATTTTGTAATTAAAATTTACATGATTTCCAAAGAAGACATCGATTCCTAGGGGACAATTTTGTAAGCCAAAACGGCACTCCTGTATATGTGCGGACATAAATCTGAATGAGTGAACTTGCTTGCCATGACCAAACTGCACATGGCAAGAGTACAGTGAATGAATGAATGAATGTACACGAAATGGTATGTGTTTTTTGAGTAATAGCTTTCACATGTGCATACTTTGACTTTCGTTTGGCATTTGTTCAACCCAAAATAGTTTATTTCTTTCCGCAGAATATCCACGATTTTGTTTTCCTTGCTCAGTTCAAACAGTTCAATTCATTTATTCCGAGCAACTCAACGTCCACAGGCTGATTTAATCAATCAACCTCTCATGGCCACTCTCTCTCGGAATACAATATTTATAGATTTTTATTTGGATTATTCATCCATCATCGGATCAATCAATCCTCGTCGTCATTCGCGAACGGTTCCGTGGTCCATCAACAGTCGATTCCAGGGAGCCCATCAATCGCGCGGAGTACTTTCTTCTCCAAAACCGTGATGCTGTCCGTCTCACTTCTCACCAGCTCACTAGGCAGCTCACGATGATTCTCTCTGGGGAGCACCATCAGGAAAACATACAAACACACACACACACATTATAAAATTGAGCCATGAATCAGTCAATCAATCATGTTTTATTTCGTGTCGGGAAGGAATTTATGACTGCTCTTTTCTGCAAATATAAATACAGTATGTAAAAAAAGTATTTACACCCCTTGGGCACTATGCACATATTGTGATGAAACATCTAAACAATTTAATGTTGACAGAAACCTAGTACTACGTTTTGTTCAGAAACTCATGCCAGACATTTTGCTACAAACAGCTCATGAAAAGATGATTTCTATAAAAAGTTATATAACAAATACTATTACGAAACTAAAAAAGGTGCAAAAAAAGTTTGTACACCTTTCGAAAAATTAACATAAATAATGTTATTTGTTGACAAATCACCATAAATCCAGTCTCCCAACTTCAAATAGGCATCCTTGACTGATTAAAAAAATGATTTGGATTGAATATAAAGTTTACTAACTACTTAGTATAAAAGTTTATATAACTCTGGAAATTCTATATAAAACTTATCTAAACTTAATTTTGCAAACTTTTAATTCAACTAAATGTCAATATATTACCATAGAATTGCTAAATAAACATTTTGGAGTGGGTATAACACCGTTTTGGGGGTATTTGTATCGATTGAATAGATTTTTCGTTGGAATTTCGTACCAACCCGGAATTACGTCGTCGGAAAATCCGCCGGCATCCGAACCGGTCCACAATTCTTAAGTCAACCTATGTGGCATCGGAAAGGGCATAAAATTTCCGATCTTTTGATACCCATACATCTAGGTTTTCTATAAAACCCACGATTTTAAATACCTAGGTAAAAACGTTGTTATGGTTTTGTTTGAGCAATCTGCCAAAAATGTATGGAATTTCGTAATTTTTGTTCTCGTGGATCAAACTTACTTTTTGCCCAGGTATTTAAAAACGTGAGTTTTATAGAAAACCTAGATGCATGGGTATCAAAAGATCGGAAATTTTATGCCCTTTTCGATGCCACATAGGTTGACTTAAGAATTATGGACCGGTTCGAATGCCGGCGGATTTTCCGACGACGTAATTCCGGGTTGGTACGAAATTCCAACGAAAAATCTATTCAATCGATACAAATACCCCCAAAACGGTGTTATACCCACTCCAAAATGTTTATTTAGCAATTCTATGGTAATATATTGACATTTAGTTGAATTAAAAGTTTGCAAAATTAAGTTTAGATAAGTTTTATATAGAATTTCCAGAGTTATATAAACTTTTATACTAAGTAGTTAGTAAACTTTATATTCAATCCAAATCATTTTTTTAATCAGTCAAGGATGCCTATTTGAAGTTGGGAGACTGGATTTATGGTGATTTGTCAACAAATAACATTATTTATGTTAATTTTTCGAAAGGTGTACAAACTTTTTTTGCACCTTTTTTATTTTCGTAATAGTATTTGTTATATAACTTTTTATAGAAATCATCTTTTCATGAGCTGTTTGTAGCAAAATGTTTGGCATGAGTTTCTGAACAAAACGTAGTACTAGGTTCCTGTCAAACTTTAAATTCTTTACATGTTTCATCACAAAATGTGCATAGTGCTCAAGGGGTGTAAATACTTTTTTTACATACTGTATACTTTGGGTGACGGGAGGGGGGAGGAAGGGTGGAAATATCGTATAGGGAATGGTCAGAGGAGCAGGTCTCCACCGTGTGGTCATGGGTGGAACAAAATTAATCATGAATTATTTTCACGAAGAACATTGTCTGAGGATCTAAATACGGGGCAGTTATCCAATAAATCGCCCTTTCCCTTCTCAGGACGTCCCAGTTACATTTATTAGGTTCTTCTCACGTTTATTTTAGAAACCCGTATCAGAGCATTTGTAAAATGTCATAACAAAATGTTTATGCTACAGGCATGACCAGCATGATAAAGATCATTAAAAAATAGATCATTGTTAGTCAAATTTATAAACCCAATTTATGAATTGCAATCTGTAAATTTGATTGTTAAAATAGTCAAAGTTTGTATTTAAAACTTTTCTAGGTAGTACTTTAGGGGCTGTATGAAAAAAATATATTCGTCCTCTTAATGCTTAAGATAGTAAATTGCGTATTTCAAAAATTATGGTGCAAAGCGCTCTTTTTGATGTGCACCGTTAAGAAAAACCACAAAAAAATGAAAAAAAAAATACTTACACTGTCAAATTGTCAACGTGTCCTGTATTTAAAAAAAAACGATGAAGTTTGATACTCATAATGCCCAAACTCGACGGGTCGATAATTTACCCCCATCGGAACATTCTTTGCCACAATTTTTAGAAGCCGGAACCGCATTCAAAGAAGCTTCAAACACTATCCAACTTCGCATCTCTGCTTCAAAATTTGTGCTTATGTTAACAAAAAATATCATAGGTCCGTGTTTGATGAAACCTGGATTGGCATTGAAAATTATAGTTGGTAATAGCTAGCTTGTAAAGTATCGATATCGTTTTGGAAATTTGGAGAAATAATAATTTCTAATTATTATTTTTTTATTTAGAATTATAAAATTTCGATCGAAGAGAATAGAGAACCTATTTACACTACAATTATTTGTGACAATGCATTGATTCAAGACAAATTTAATTCAATTCAATGAACTGTTTTATTTCAAACTTAAATTTGTAAATTTGTATCTCAAGAAGGTTATTATAATCATATTTAGTGTTTTCAGCAAAGTCCAAGGTCAGTGTATAGAAAATCCGAAAAAGATTGCATCTTTTGAAAATTACTTATTTTTTATATAACTTTATGGATCAAAATAATTATACTTTTTTGCATGTTCAAGTGGACAAAACAGGCAACTTTTAAGACTTGTGGCACATAAATTTTTTTTAAATAGTTCCTTTCATAAATCAAAAGTGACTATTAAATGCAAATTCAAATTTGCAATCGAAAGGATTTCTGCAATTTTCCAAGAAAATGTTAGGCTGAAAAATTCAACACAAGTTTTCTCACTAGATATTTAAAATCGGCCAAATAGTTGCCAAGATAGAGCATTACCAAGTTTTAAAGAAAAGGATTTTTTTTATTTGTGTACCAATTAGCTATGATTTTCAACTGTTGATATCACGGAAACAATTAAAAAAATAATGCACTGTTAAATTTCGAGACTAGAAATAAAATATTATGCGAAAAGCATCAAATGATTTTTTGAAATTCCGCTGTGAAACTGTCTCTTTTTTCTGTCCTTCTCGAGAAACAAAACGGCCTACTTTTCCCTACCAAAAATATCAGAATGGAAAATTAATACTTTTTACTTTTTGCAATGGGTGCTGAAAAGTTTTTCTTATCAGCACTGAAAAGGGTGCTGAAAAGTTGAACTTTTTAACAAATCACATTTTAAAAATGATTTTTTTAGTTTCCTTGACATCAAGTGTTTTTGATTAACTCAAAAACAAAAACATTGAAAAAATACCTCAGATAGAATAAAACAAAAAAAAACACAGTGAATGAAAATAATTTTATGAATGTTTAGATATTTTTAAATCTTCTAACAGTATCATAACTCTAAACAGATTGTGTAGATTGTGATATACTTTGCTAAGGCTGGCACAAATTTTATTGAATGTTTTTGTCACCTTCAAAGTTAGCCCAAGAAATCAGGGGGCAAAAATAGTTGTTTAATAGGGTGGGTACGTTTTTCAAAAAGTTCTCCGATCAAGTTTTAGTATGGTTCCCCTTGTAGGGCATGCCCATAGGGACTTTCATGCCAAATATCTGGCTGCGCGCCTCAGGGTTGAAGTTTACATGTAAATTACTATGGGAAATTGGAACTTTTTTTTAAACGCTCCTACAGGTCTGGGAAAATCAACCACGTGGTAGCTACCTGGCATACGGCATCGCGGTGTGCATCAAGCTTTCATAGCATGCTAAGGAAAATTTGATGCTTTTTTTTTTGAACAAACCGTTGATTCCGGAGACATCGGATTGTTTGCCGATGCGCCAGCTCTAGGTACAACGAATCCGTATGCTCTCTTTGGGAAAAGTGTTCTCCAGATCATTCCCCTTAGGCCTGACAATACCAGAAGTTGACGCGTGATTTTCCCAGACCTGTAGGAGCGTTTGAACAAAAAGTTCCAATTTCCCATAGTAATTTCCATGTAAACTTTAACCCTGATGCGCGCAGCCAGTTTACAACCAAATGAGCTGATATTTGGCATGAAAGTCCCTATGGACCATACTAAAACTTGATCGGAGAACTTTTTGAAAAACGTACCCACCCTATTGTTTATGCAAAATGTTGCAAAAATAAGTTGGTGAACCTCGTTGGATAAATGTACGACTCGTGCTAAAAAAATCAAGTTTTGCAACGAGTTTTATACAACATGTTTTGTAATTCCGAAAAACACCCTTTGAACGGAATTATAACTGAAAAGTCAATTAACCGTTTAATTTTAAAAAAGGTGTTGAAAAGTATCACTATTCGAAACAAGTACAAGATACTTAGCATCCATTACAGTGCTGATAAGTATAATTTTTCAGCATTTATTTTGAATTCGATTCTGTTCTTTTTGATAGATAAAAGTAGACCGTTTCGTCGCTCACGAATGACAGGAAAAGTATGTGGGTTCAGGACGGAATTGCAAAAAATATTTTTTTCAGAAAACTACAAAATATCAATGGGTAATTCTCTTCCAACTCACACGAAATCGAGAAAAGTTGCTTCGACCCCTCTTCGACTTCGACTTCAATTCGAGGGTAACTTTTGTCTCTGATCACGAATCCAAGGTCCGTTTTTTGATATCTCGTGACGGAGGGGCGGTACGACCCCTTTAATTTTTGAACCTGCAAAAAAGAGGTGTTTTTCAATAATTTGCAGCCTGAGACGGTGATGAGATAGAAATTTTGTGTCTAAGGCACTTTTATGTAAAATTGTACGCCTGATTTCAAGGCGTACTCACAATTCCGAAAAAACTGGGGTGACTTTGATAGGTTTTTCAATTGCCCGTCAAATTAATATCTAATCATTTTTGAGAATTTGTTAGCATTAAGGGATAGCTTATTATCGAACATATATGCAAAAATGTGACTGTTACATTGAATGTATCAATATTAGTGGCCAAATCAAATTTCTATCAATATCCCCCGGGCTATCAAAGTCACCCCAGTTTACGGTATAAGATAGAACGGAGTTAAATTCCCCGGCGGATTACAGTGCACTAGTTTTTCGCTAATTATCTTCTTTATTCAATGTTTATCACTTTCCAATGTTTCTCACCGTGAGACATGTGTTGCTCTAATGTATTTTTTTGCATTCAAATGCTAAGACTATGGCTTTTTATTTCAACTCTTATATTTTTTTCCTTCCCCCCCTCCTCGGGCCCGGCCAAAGCCAAAGGACAAAAACTTTGCAAAAAGATTTGCAACGGCCTAATACATTTTTAAAAATAAGCCTGGAAATCTGATACTTAGTTGCTCCGCCACTGCTTTCTGGTACCTTCGCCAATGCACCACCACCAGGTCGGGGAATGTCCATGCGAGGGATGCTGCGGGCACGCGAACTGGTCGCCCATCATCGGTGTGCACATCATCCGATCAGGTGGACGGCAGGGAGGTGGTACTGGCTGAGCACAGTCACACTTCAACGTCAATCCAAAAAGGCCAGCAGCATCAGAGTCGAATTCAGTGCTGCCGGTCGCTTAATCCGGCTCTGAGTGCGTAAATTTGCGGAACTGAGACCACGCCAAGTGTGTGTTCCAGTTTTCGAGCGGGCGAATTTACGAGCAATAAATTTGTATTTGTAAATTTAAAGTCGTAACAAGTCTCTCCCCCTTAGGTAACGAGAAGCTGGGTGCAGTGTTGCCAGACAGTCTTCGTTCAAGACGCGCCCGGTTACACACAGTGGTTGATGATGATGATGAAGTTGTTCTAGGTCCAGGTTTGAGATGAAATCGGGAGGAAGACTGGGTTTCGGAGAGGTGCCAACTAGGCAATTCCGTGGAATAATATTGGATTTTCACATGCTGTGAGAATGCATCTTAAAGCACTGACGCGCCGTTTGGCATAGTTTTGTCCAAATGGAATAAGGGGTGGTGGTCATGCAGGGGGAGGAGGAACCTTAAGTAGCGGATGTTGTTGGCCATTTCTCGCACCGCAAAATAACCGCTGGAAGAGCCGTGTCTTGATGATTGAGTGATCGATGCAACGACGCGTGTGGAGTAGTTAGGATCTGTGTGTGTTTGTTAACACATCTGTTTGAGATTCGACGTGAAATGACCTGCGAGAAGTGAGACGCGTGACCTAGTTGGGGGAGTCGTAGTCAATTGGCAATGTCGTCGTGAGAGGGAATCTGTGAAATGTTGCTTGGGCTGATGGAATGATAGTTACCTAGTGGTGACATTGTTGCAAAAGAGAAAGACATTACTTTTTAAATGTCACCCTACAAAAAAATTAAATAACCTAAACCCTAAAATTGTACTAACTCATATGAATATTTGCTGTGATTTTTGATGATATTCTTTTTTTATACATGAGCAATTCTCTCAGATTTCGGCAATTTGATTTTTTTTTTGTATTTTTTAATCAGGCTGAAATGTATTTGGTGCCTTCGGTTTGCCCAAAGAAGCCATTTTGAATCATTAGTTTGTCCATATTATTTTCCATACACATTTGGCAGCTGTCCATACAAAAATGATATGTGAAAATTCAAAAATCTGTATCTTTTGAAGGAATTTTTTGATCGATTGGACTACACTAAAAAAATATGATACACGGTAAAAAAATTAACTTTTTGTCACTAAAACTTGATTTGCAAAAAACACTATTTTTATTATTTTTTATACGTTTTAGGGGACATAAAATGCCAACTTTTGAGGAATTTCCAGGTTGTGCAAAAAATCTTTGACCGAGTTATGAATTTTTGATCTAATACAGATTTTTCAAAAAATTGAAATAAAGAGCTTTTCGATGTAAAATCAAATTTGAAATCTAGAAGTACTTAACGGTACACATCAACCAGAGCTTTTGCAGATTTTTGTTACAGACATTTTAGTATCTTCAAAAATAAGGGAACTATCGATATGAATTTTTATTCATCTCCTTAATAACTGTCATCAATGTTATTTATAACAAAGTTTGGATATTTTACAATCAGATTCTTTGCAGGATTGGTTCTGTAATTTTGACAAATTTGGAAAAAGAAGACAACAACTTCCTTGGTTGCTATGCACCCTAGGGTGTATTATGGTTGTATGGAAAAAAATAAAGTTGTCCAAATTTAGCGAGCACAGCAATTTTTCAGTTCCTTTTGGGGTCCTAAACAGCTCCCCAAAGTTTGGGAACGATTGGTTTAGTCCTCACTTTGCGCAAAGCGATTCAATTTTCCATATAAATTTGTATGGGAAAAACCATTTTTTTGGATTTTGATATTTATAAAATCCACGTTTCACGCTGTACTAAAACCGGATTCATATTCGGATGCTCTGGAATGTGCTCTACAACTTTCCCGAAGAGAGTATGGTGGTAACTTGCTCCTATAAAAAGATACAGCGTTTTCAAAACTCGTCTAAAACGTGTTTTTTGATCGAAAATCACGTTTTAGACGAGTTTTGAGGACGCTGTATCTTCTTTCAGCGACAAGCTAGCACTATACTCTCTTCGGGAAAGTTGTAGAGCACATTCCAGAGCATCCGAATATGAATCCGGTTTTAGTACAGCGTGAAACGTGGATTTTATAAATATCAAAATCCAAAAAAATGGTTTTTCCCATACAAATTTATATGGAAAATTGAATCGCTTTGCGCAATGTGAGGACTGAACCAATCGTTCTCAAATTTTGGGGAGTTGTTTAGGACCCCTAAATGAACTGAAAAATTGCTGTGCTGGAAAATCGATTTTCATATTACACCCTAATGCACCCTTGAGTGAATTGTTGATAAAGTGCACCGTTTTCAAATTATAGCTATTTTTAGGTAATTTTTTGAAAATAGTCGCAGTTTCTTTATTTTTTTGAATTAGTGCACATGCCCACTAGGGTGTAATATGAAAATCGATTTTCCAGCACAGCAATTTTTCAGTTCATTTAGGGGTCCTAAACAACTCCTCAAAATTTGAGAACGATTGGTTCAGTCCTCACATTGCGCAAAGCGATTCAATTTTCCATGTAAATTTATATGGGAAAAACCATTTTTTTGGATTTTGATATTTATAAAATCCACGTTTCACGCTGTACTAAAACCGGATTCATATTCGGATGCTCTGGAATGTGCTCTACAACTTTCCCGAAGAGAGTATAGTGCTAGCTTGTCGCTGAAAGAAGATACAGCGTCCTCAAAACTCGTCTAAAACGTGATTTTCGATCAAAAAACACGTTTTAGACGAGTTTTGAAAACGCTGTATCTTTTTATAGGAGCAAGTTACCACCATACTCTCTTCGGGAAAGTTGTAGAGCACATTCCAGAGCATCCGAATATGAATCCGGTTTTAGTACAGCGTGAAACGTGGATTTTATAAAAATCAAAATCCAAAAAAATGGTTTTTCCCATACAAATTTATATGGAAAATTGAATCGCTTTGCGCAAAGTGAGGACTAAACCAATCGTTCCCAAACTTTGGGGAGCTGTTTAGGACCCCAAAAGGAACTGAAAAATTGCTGTGCTCGCTAAATTTGGACAACTTTATTTTTTTCCATACAACCATAATACACCCTAATGCCCACCTTTGAAAAAATAACCTGAGAATATTCTCAACATTTTGCTTTTTTGAACTTTGTTGATAAGTTTTTTAAGTTGCTGAAATATTGCTATGCAAAGATTTAAAACATGAAAATTGATGTTTATTTAAGTCTCACCCAAACAACCCACCATTTTCTAATGTCGATTACTCAGCAACTAATGGTTCGATTAACAATGTTAAAAAATGAAAAATTCTTGAAATTTTCCAATCGTTTCATAAATTAATATTTTCAATATTTTCAAATCAAGACAAACATTTCAAAAGGGCCAAAAATTCGATTTACGCCCGTTTGATATGTTTCTTTGCATGGCAATATCTCAGGAAGTAAAGGTCGTCTCAACAAAGTTCAAAAAAGCAAATTATAGAGAATTTTCTCAGGTCTTCAAAAAATATTTTTTTTCAAAAGTGGGCAAACATGTGCACTAATTCAAAAAAAAATAAAACTGCTGCCTATTTTCAAAAAAGTTACTTAAAATGGCTTTAACTTAAAAACGGTGAACTTCAACAAAATTCCACAAAATTACATTTTGATTGCAAATTTGATTTTACATCGAAAAATGAAGCTAAAAATTTTTGCAACCAATTTCTTTTTTTTTAAACAGTTTTGATTCAAAAATTCCCAACTTGGTCAAAGATTATTTGCACAACCTGGAAATTTCTGAAAAGTTGGCATTATATGTTCTTTAAAACATATAAAAAAAGAAAAATAATAAAAGTGTCTTTTTTTTTTTGCAAATCAAGTTTGAAAAGAAGTTAAATTAAAAATCACCATATTTTTAACCGTGTATCATTTTATTCAGTGTAGTTCTTATCCGAACCTACAACTTTGCCGAAGACACCAAATTGATCAAAAAATTCCTTCAAAAGATACAAATTTTTGAATTTTTATACATCATTTTTGTATGGACAGCTGTCAAATTTGTATGAAAAATTATATGGACAAATTATTGATGCAAAATGGCTAGAATGAAAAATACAAAAATTGAAATAAAAAAACGATTTCGTACAGAATTGTTCATTTTTCAAACGACATGTAAAATTTCCTTAATGCCGTTAAAAATGTAAAAATGTAAAATTTCCTTAATGCCGTTAAAAATAGTTTTTCAAAGTTTACACCTTTCTATTTTTTTCAAATTTTAATAAAACTTTATGTATACACTTTTTGGAGGCCGGATCTCAGATATTTCAATAAAAATGATGCCCAGGTTCATCATGCGACCTGTCGTTAGTTAGATAATCAAAAAATCTTTCAAATGAGCTTAAAACATCGAAGATCTGACATCCTTATCAAAACTTATCAGCACCTAAGTGTTATTTATACACTTTTTGGAGGACGGATTTCAGATATTGTGATAGAAATATAGTCTGAATCTTCCATGCGAACTATCGTTAAAAAGGTTTTTTATCAGACCTTGCCGATGAGCCAGAAATATTGAAGGTTTGCAAACCCTATCAAAAGAAATGAGTGATAAAGTTGATTTGTTAAACATGTTAAGGGGGAATGTTGATATTTTTACTGAATGTATTTACTTTATGAATGTGAGGAAGGCACCAACCACCTAAAGGTGGATTAAGTATTGTTTTTTTTTTTTATTTTCAATGTACAGTACCGCAAACAGTTTTATTCGCTGTTTTTTTGTTTTTTTTTAATTCCAAAGACGATTTTTTTTTTAATTTGGATGGGGGGCTCTCGACATCGGCCAGAGTCGAGAGACAAAAATCTTGAAAAATATTTGCATCGGCCTAACTTGCATATTAGCATTGACCTAACTTGAAGAATTTAAAATTTGTTGATTAAAAAAAATATTTTGTGAAAATTTTAGTATTTCACACTTAAATTTCATATTTTGTGGGAATTATTTTCATCAAAAGGACTTTCAAATCAAAAGAAACTCATTCAATCACAGTCTTTGTGGGGGAAGTTGTTCTGGAACGTCAAAATCATCTGCAAACCCACAAACTTCATTTAGTTCAGCCATAAGAAATGATCAATAAAAAATATTTTGAATTTGAACTCTTACACACCATTATCACTTTTGAAAACATACAATTTTAAGGGACTTGTAAATGAAAAATATTATGAAAATATAAAGTGCATGTTTAGCAAACTTGGCTTGAAGTGATACTAGTAAATAAAAAAAAATCGCTTTGCAAAAATGTAGAAATGAATTCAAGACCAAAACGCAAAATCCTGAATAGATCTAGAAAGATTTTGCAAAACGGATAGAAAGAACTTCATAAAACAAAAATATTGAAAATAGCAAATAAGTCGATTTGTGAAAACCAAAGTATTGTTAATAAATACTTTCATAAATTTAACAATATAATGAGGGGTTTTTTTTTAAATTCACAGATTTCAAGGTTTTTATGAAAAATTTGAGAAATTTCCTTGTAGTTTTTTTTCCGAATTTAATGTGTTATTCAAAGAATAGAGTTTTTTTAAATATGACAATCTAAACCAAATTGTACTACATTATCCCTAGATGAAACAGAAATGAAACTGATTCGAATTATTGATTTTCCGTTACAACTGGTGTCCAAGATATACCACCCATCTAATAATTCACCACGTACCGGACTAATCCTTCGCAACCCATCACCGCATCACCACCCTTCAAATCAGCAATCCCTCACCCAAAAAGGAAAAACCTCTTCGCGTCCACAACACGCTCTGCTAGCCCGACATTCATCAAATGAAACTCATTTCTCATTGTAACAGCGCAAGCTATTCCATCACATTTCTCGATTTCTCATCCGAGTGATTTCTTCCTTTCCATCAACGGCTCTCTCAACTCCGAGTTTCTGGAGTGGAACCGTCCAAAGCGTCACGTTCTCCCCACCTCCTCATGTGATGTGACGACGACGATGACCGATTCCATAAGAGTACAATTCCCGGGCGCCCGATTCCACGTGCGGTCGTCGTCTTTGCCCCAAATCAACCAGTCCCTTCACCGAATGTGTCCTGCGGAATGACCACGTGTGAGTGGTAACGTAACGGTCCCAAGTCTCTCCCAAAAGTAAAATTAAACATCAGAAAAATTAGACGAACGGTTTTGATTGATTTGCTTTGAGTGTGACATCAAGATATAGAAATGGTCGTGTCCCTTTTTGTGGGGTCGTCCCCAGGCGGCGGTTTGAAGAGGGAGAGGGGAAGGGGCGCAGGGTTCCGGGACCGGAAAATGACCATTCCTGTGATGAATGCCACGGGTTTGTCTCGTCATCTCGTCATGCCGGAGAGTGCCTTGACGTGGACAGCACTTCAACGAACGGTTCTGGAGGGTGCGGGCGAGGGGGAGTCTGCAAACGACGGAACATAACTAGAGCGTAATATTTTAGCAGTTCGCGTTTCATCGCTGGGGTGATCACACGACTTTGGTTTAGATTCGTTACAGGATTGAATTATAATTTGAATCGATTTTTTGAAGTTTTTTCCAAATATTGTTAAAAATCACAAAATTTTACAGTAATAAACAAAAAAAAACTGTTTTTAAAATAACCTCCAAGCATTAAATATGAGTGAAATGCAGTATCGGAACTTGGCCAACCCCACGGAGCTCGGGGGGTGTGAGAGTTTGGTGACGGAAGAGGCGATATCCGTGATAAGAAGGACCAAATGAGGGTCGAGCAAACTACTCTTACTGTGTGGGTGTGGAGGTGAAGTCACACCCTGGTGGGTTCTTTGGAAGTTCTGGACTGAACTGGGAGGGAGACACGAAAGCAGAAAACGTAAAATCATCATGATTCTTGATGCAAGTTGAAGGATGGCTGTGCTGAAATGGAAAAAGGGATGAATTCGATGTTGTTTGGTCGGTTGTTTACTGTCGTTTTGTTCTTCTGTTCTTCTGTTCTTCTGTTCTTCTGTTCTTCTGTTCTTCTGTTCTTCTGTTCTTCTGTTCTTCTGTTCTTCTGTTCTTCTGTTCTTCTGTTCTTCTGTTCTTCTGTTCTTCTGTTCTTCCGTTCTTCTGTTCTTCTGTTCTTCTGTTCTTCTGTTCTTCTGTTCTTCTGTTCTTCCGTTCTTCCGTTCTTCTGTTCTTCTGTTCTTCTGTTCTTCTGTTCTTCTGTTCTTCTGTTCTTCTGTTCTTCTGTTCTTCTGTTCTTCTGTTCTTCTGTTCTTCTGTTCTTCTGTTCTTCTGTTCTTCTATTCTTCTGTTCTTCTGTTCTTCTGTTCTTCTGTTCTTCTGTTCTTCTGTTCTTCTGTTCTTCTGTTCTTCTGTTCTTCTGTTCTTCTGTTCTTCTGTTCTTCTGTTCTTCTGTTCTTCTGTTCTTCTGTTCTTCTGTTCTTCTGTTCTTCTGTTCTTCTGTTCTTCTGTTCTTCTGTTCTTCTGTTCTTCTGTTCTTCTGTTCTTCTGTTCTTGTGTTCTTCTGTTCTTCTGTTTTTCTGTTCTTCTGTTTTTCTGTTCTTCTGTTCTTCTGTTCTTCTGTTCTTCTGTTCTTCTGTTCTTCTGTTCTTCTGTTCTTCTGTTCTTCTGTTCTTCTGTTCTTCTGTTCTTCTGTTCTTCTGTTATTCTGTTCTTCTGTTCTTCTGTTCTTCTGTTCTTCTGTTCTTCTGTTCTTCTGTTCTTCTGTGCTTCTGTTCTTCTGTTCTTCTGTTCTTCTGTTCTTCTGTTCTTCTGTTCTTCTGTTCTTCTGTTCTTCTGTTCTTCTGTTCTTCTGTTCTTCTGTTCTTCTGTTCTTCCGTTCTTCTGTTCTGGTCTTCTGATGTTTTTCTAATGTTTTCAGATGTTCTTCTGATGTTCTATTCACTATTGTTCTGTTCTCCTGATATTCCTCTGATGTTTCTCTGATGTTTTTCTGATGTTCTTCTGATGTACATCTGAAGTTCTCCGGATGTTCTCTTTTTCTGTTCTACTTTTTTACCGATGTTTTGTTGATCTTTTTTTTTGTTGTTCTGTTGTTCTATTGTTCTGTTGTTATGTTGTTCTGTTGTTCTGTTGTTCTGTTGTTCTGTTGTTCTGTTGTTCTGTTGTTCTGTTGCTCTGTTGCTCTGTTGTTCTGTTGTTCTTCTGTTCTTTTGTTCATCTGATGTTTTTGTGATGTTCTTCTGATGTTTTCTGATGTTTTTTTTCTGATGTTTTTCTGATGTTTTTTTCTGATATTCTTCTGCTGTTCTTTTGATGTTCTCTTGTTCTGTTCTTCCGATATTCCTCTGATGTTTTTCCGATGTTTATCTGCTGTTCTTCTGGTGCACTTCTGATGTACTTATGAAGTTTTTCTGATATTTTTTCTGTCGCTCTTCTGATGTTTTTATGGTATTTTTCCGATGCTTTTCTGATGTTTTTTTTCAAAATGTTTTTCTGATGTCATTCCGTTCTGTTGTTCTGTTGTTCTTTTATTCTGTTGTTCTGTTGTTCTGTTGTTTTGTTGTTTTGTTGTTCTGTTGTTCTGTTGTTCTGTTGCTCTGTTGTTCTGTTGTTCTGTTATCCTATTGTTCTATTGTTCTGTTGTTTAGCATAGTTCTGTTTGATATTCAAATCGAAACTTTTTCCACATACAACCCTGCCAGACTACAAGAAGTTTGCGAAGGAGACGGGACTCGATGGTGTCCATCAACAAGCATCTTCCCACCCCGATACACCTCACAGCAGGTCCCTCATCCTGCTGCTGCTGGTCGAGGAGGTTGATGGTCCAGTGCGGGCTCCACATCCTGTTGAATGGAGAAAAATGGGAAACACCGGGAAGAGGGGGAGTGATGATGAGTGCGATGACGATGATGACTCATGATTGATGTGAGGTGAAGGAAGACAGATTATTATACATTTTCGCCCGTTTTCCGTGGTCGGAGTGGCCCCGGGGGGAAATATTTCAGCATCAAACTTGTTTTCTTATAATGTTGAGGAAGGAGAAAGTAGTTTTTAGCAGGGCTGTGGAGTCGGAGTCGGAGTCGGAGCCGGAGTCGGTGGAGTCGGGTCTTTTTGGGGACCTGGAGTCGGAGTCGGAGTCGGAGTCGTCAAAACTCGAACAGCTGGAGTCGGAGTCGGAGCCGGAGTCGGCTAAATTTTAAGAGCTGGAGTCGGAGTCGGAGTCGGAGCCGAAGATTTCTGGTAACCCGGAGTCGGAGTCGGAGCCGGAGTTATCTTAAATTTAACTAAAAATATGTTTTTTATTGTTCAGTATTTCCTATAGAACAGCTTGATTTACAAAACATCTTATATTTATAATTGATTTATCAGATGACATTATGTTTTTGAAACTTTTTATTGTGATTGAAAAGCTCTAATTGTGTTATTACACTATAATCACTGAATGATAACTTCTTAGCCAAGTATGTAGTATCATAATTTAAAAAATAATAATAAAAAATATTGGTAATGTAGTCAGTTCTTGAATGCTTCCTTTTGCCTATATTTATGTGCCTTTTCAATTCAAATTTGACCAAATTTCATCCAGTTATTTCTGAAAAAAGAACACATACAGTCATCTTTCACCTCGATAGCGTATGTCTTGGAAGTTTTGAGTTAAATCATTTTTTTAGGAAAAAATTAGAAAAAAAAGATTAAAAATAGTAATCACTGTTTTTGCAAATCAAAAAAAGTCACTGACAGTTTAACTTTTGTAACAAATAATCAACGATAATAACAATCTCTTGCATGGAACTCAACATGCGCATTTTGTTTATAACTGAGTACAAGAAAATCAAAGTGTTGCATTTAAAATAATTGAAATTAACAAAAAAATATCAAAATAAGTTGCAACAAATTTTGAAATAATTATTGATTGTTGATGTTGATGTTGATTTTAGGTAAACTATTTTGATATCGTTGCAAATTATCGTTGAAAAAATCTCAAGATTTCAGTACAAAAATGAACTAATAAAAATATGTGTAGAACAAAATATAGGATTTTAATTTATTTTTCAAATATTATGAAAATAAAAACAAAATCAAAATAATATCAACTGGTACGAATTTTCTCAAACTGTTTGTCCCACGTAAATATGAAGGAAGGTGATAATCATTGCACTTCAATGTACCTTAAAAAATAAAATGTTTGTGACCTAGAAAAAAAAATTACTTGTGGATATTAGTTTTTTATTATATTTTAAGTTTTTTCATATATTTTGATGGAGGCGTAAGATCATTCATGAAGCTTCGTTTTAGGTGAAGATTCACAAAGTATCGTGCGCTTCCTTTATAAAGTATATCAAATTTTAAAATTAAAATAAATAAAAAAAAATCTAGGGTAAAATATTTTCCATGTCACAGATATTTGAAAAGGACATCTTAAGCGTCCTTTCCACGAAGAAATTGTTTAGATACATTGATTTGCAATAATAATCTCCTTCAACCATGGCGTGATGTCCATGTTCGTCTTAAAAAAAAACAAATAAAAATGTTTCGTTTAAAATTTTCATTTAAAAACAAGGTGCCTGTCACTGTGCTTCTTACAAATGTCAGCCTGAAAGTGAGCAAATTGAATTTTAATGTTCAATAGATCATTAAGGCCAGGTTTTTTGTTATTCATTCAAAAATAACAATTTAATGTTTAAATTTATAAGCTTTGAAAACATTATTTGCAAATTTGAGGTTAAGCAAATAATTCCAAATTTATTGACAAAACTGTTCTTCTCATAATGCCTCTAAAACTGAAGATATTTTTTATTTCTGTTTCCATATAAAACGTATAAAACTTGTAACCTAGAAACTTTTTTTCCGTTTATTTACTTTACTTTGCTTTTACTTAACTTATTTTTCTTGAGAAAAACATGACGCTTAGAGAGTATTAAAATAATCCTATTTATCAATGTTTTAAAAATAATTAACTAATAATAGTTAACTAATTTTTGAAACATTTAAAAATATGTGGAGTCGGAGTCGGAGTCGGAGCCAACCATTTGTTGAAAGCTGGAGTCGGAGTCGGAGTCGGAGTCGGCTAGAGTTGGCAGGCCGGAGTCGGAGTCGGAGTCGGAGCCAACCATTTGTTGAAAGCCGGAGCCGGAGTCGGAGTCGGAGTCGGAGTCGGCTAATCTGAGAAAGCCGGAGTCGGAGTCGGAGTCGGAGTCGTTTGAAATATGACCCGACTCCGCAGCCCTGGTTTTTAGGAACATGAAAAAATCAGCAAATTCAAAAAGTTATCGTAACTTCTAGAAAACCCCTAGAAAAATCGGAACTCATCTTACAAGTTCACGGGACAAGTCAACTGACATGCAACAACTCTGCAATATCTCAAAACCACCACTATACAGTCACAGTACTACTTCATCGGATGGTGCATTGTGGTGGGGAGAGAATCTCGCTGGATGATGACACCTTCTCGTTTCTTCCCGCGTGGCGACCCGAGGGATATGACACTCATTATTTACTTTAATGGGTATAGAAGGCTGGTTGGCTGCACCGTTAATAAATGTATGGAAAATATAAATAATATGTGTAATCTGGAGATAAATTTTTCGTTATTCTATCCGACAGTGATGGACGGTGCGACGTTGTCCAGCCGAGGGATTCATCATATCTGAGGGTTAGACACTGCAAAACAAGGACTTTGCCCTTTTGGCAAGCGAAAAAATAAACTTCCGTTGACTAAGTAAAGTGTTCAAAAGAAATAGTAGTTAAACTGTTGCAACAATACATCGTTCAAAATTAAGGCCGTCGCTGCAACGTCGTCATCTGTCGCATTGTGGTCTCGTCGGCTCTTCCGGCCGTACACCGGCCTATCGAGCCATCCCGACAGCGAGAGAGAGAGAGAGAGAACAAATGTGACAGATTGCAACACGTATTAAATTAAACATTTCGAACAAGTGACTGACCCTGCCGAAGTGTCTGTATGCGTGTGTTTGTGTATGTTTGACAGAGGCTCAGTTCGAAATGAAATCAAATTAGCATACAAGAGAGGACTTCGGCACAACGTGCCTCCCCCTCCCCCCGCAATGATCCTCCAGGACGACCACTTGCAGAGGAAAGCCCAAATAAACGGGACTTCATTTCATATCCATGTGCACATTTATTTCATTTCGGGATGTTTAAAGGCCGAACCCCCGAAGTGACACGATATAATTGGCAATCCCCTCTCGTTTTTTCTGCCCTATTATCCTTGTCAGCGATCGAAATTTATAACGACTTAATCCTATTTAAGCGATGCCCCCTACCACTGCCTCTTAACCTCTTCATCCGGAACAATAACGGGCGGGCTCACGGCTTTGGGTGGAATTTCACGGAACCCAAAACGATGTAAACAGGATTTTTTTTTGTGCACACCTTTATTCAAATTATGATTGACACGTGTCACTTGCGTCGGCTTCGCGTCAGCGTTGAAGGTCTCGCGAAGGAATTTATCCGCGTCGGTCGTCGGTGCGGGTGACAAGTGACGGGCCGCACGGGTTTGACAAGCGATGTGGTCCCCTTGTTCAAGAGTGATGGGATTTATCAGAGTCGGAAATTCGATTAACTATGTCAATGAGCAGCAATTGATGGATGACCTTAAACTTTAGGATGGTAAATGGTATATTTATTTTAAATTTGTAATTGTCCTTTAAATCTGTGGATATCTTTATATCGGTCGTATTATGCAAACTTCCCACTAATTCCGGTTGAATCCTCCAAGTGTTCTAACTTGTTCCTGGCGAGTTTTGCACCCACACAGTGTTGTTGCCATCTCAATGAAAATATTCAGAAGTTCTTGTGGAGCAAACACGTCACTACTTCATCCGTTAATGCTGGTGGGTTTCCCTTGATTACTGACAGAAGCCATGAGGTGTTGTATTCTCTGCAACTTTAAATCATGCTGAATCAATGGCAACGGCTACATTCCTGGTGACGCCAATGCGGGAAAGTCCCCGTATGCAGCTCCGATTCTTCGTCGAATGGTTGCCACCACAGTTGAAGCATTTCGCTTCGATGTTCTCGTTGATTGTGTTGTAAGCTTGAGTTTTGTGCTTACCTCCGCAGGTTACACAAAGACTCTTCATGAAACAGTGCCTTCCACCATGCCAAAACGGCAAGCAGTCCGAACATTGCGTCACGTCACGGTGCACTGGGATGATAACGTTTCCAAAAAAAATAGAGATCTACTGGTGAGGATCGCCTCTTTTTCTTGCCGTTAGACATTTTTTGTGCACTTTTTTTTGTACTTTTCAGGAGGTAATTTGGAGGCACTTCTCACTGGTTGATGAATCCCATTTTTATAACTAAAGAAATCCTGAATGTACAGAAAACTAATTCCATTTGAAGTGGACTAGGCACCCGACAAAAGTTTAGGTTTGCACTATTTTTTTTGTTTTGGCCGTCAAAGGAGTTACAAACATATACAGTAGGGTGGGTACGTTTTTCAAAAAGTTCTCCGATCAAGTTTTAGTATGTTTCCCCTTGTAGGGCATGCTCATAGGGACTTTCATGCCAAATATCAGCTCATTTGGTTGTAAACTGGCTGCGCGCATCAGGGTTAAAGTTTACATGGGAATTACTATGGGAAATTGGAACTTTTTGTTCAAACACTCCTACAGGTCTAGGAAAATCACGCGCCAACTTCTGGTATGGTCAGGCCTATGGGGAATGGTCTGGAGAACACTTTTCCAAAAGAGAGCATATGGATTCGTTGTCCCTAGACCTGGCGCATCGGCAAACAATCGGATGTCTCCGGAATCAACGATTTTCCCTCAAAAAGCATCAAATTTTCCTTAGCATGCTATGAAAGCTTAATGAACACCGCGACGCCATACGTCAGGCAGCTACCACGTGGTTGAAATATTTGCAAAAAAATACAAATTTGCTATGCAAAGATTCTGAATTCGACTAAATAATATCAGGATTACTCGAAATAATCATTTTCTAGTAAAAAGAAGGTTTGCAATTAAATATTCCAGCCGTTTCTCACCCACGTGGTAGCTGCCTGACGTATGGCGTTGCGGTGTTCATTAAGCTTTCATAGCATGCTAAGAAAAATTTGATGCTTTTTGAGGGAAAACCGTTGATTCCGGAGAAATCGGATTGTTTGCCGATGCGCCAGGTCTAGGGACAACGAATCCATATACTCTCTTCGGGAAAAGTGTTCTCCAGACCATTCCCCATAGGCCTGACCATACTAGAAGTTGGCGCGTGATTTTCCTAGACCTGTAGGAGCGTTTGAACAAAAAGTTCCAATTTCCCATAGTAATTCCCATGTAAACTTTAACCCTGATGCGCGCAGCCAGTTTACAACCAAATGAGCTGATATTTGGCATGAAAGTCCCTATGGGCATGCCCTACAAGGGGAAACATACTAAAACTTGATCGGAGAACTTTTTGAAAAACGTACCCACCCTAATATACAGTGACTTTTTTCCCTTTGGGAAATTTTAAGGGAGGAGGACTCAGACCGGGTGGCGAAAATTTCTAACTCCATGCACAAATGGTTGATGGTTTCAATTAAGGTTGGAGAGCGGCGGCAAACATTTCGATATTTATTTGGATTAAACAGTTGTAATTTTCATTGAATTATGTCATCTAGTTGGATGAATTAATTATTCCCGCTGTGTTTAATCGAATAAAGCAAACGGGCGATGGTTTTTCCCTTCCCAACTAACACAAGTTCAAACTATCTAGTCACACAGTTCGTCGGCGCTTTTTTCGGCCTTTGTTGTTTATGATTTATTTCGTGAAATGTGTACACATTTAAATTAAAACAACTCGTTTGCATGCAACATTGTTCAGAAAAGAACTAATTTATATTGTTTTGGTTTGGCTTCTTTTTCTGTGTCTGCGTCATCGATCAGGTCTGGTGCACGAACACACACTTATAAACAAACCGTTGGGAAAAGTTGTCAATAAGTTAGTTTCGAACTTTTCGGTTGGATGACTATCGTAACAGTCTGTTCGGATTGGTTTTCCACTGAGCATAAAAATAATAATCAAATAACAAATTAGCTAGAACGTTCATTTATATTCTTGGAATAAGTTTGTCAGATATCTAAAAAAAATCTTTAGCTGTAAAAACAACATAAAATTTAAAATATAACACAAAAAAACAAGAAACAAGAAACAAGAAACAAGAAACAAGAAACAAGAAACAAGAAACAAGAAACAAGAAACAAGAAACAAGAAACAAGAAACAAGAAACAAGAAACAAGAAACAAGAAACAAGAAACAAGAAACAAGAAACAAGAAACAAGAAACAAGAAACAAGAAACAAGAAACAAGAAACAAGAAACAAGAAACAAGAAACAAGAAACAAGAAACAAGAAACAAGAAACAAGAAACAAGAAACAAGAAACAAGAAACAAGAAACAAGAAACAAGAAACAAGAAACAAGAAACAAGAAACAAGAAACAAGAAACAAGAAACAAGAAACAAGAAACAAGAAACAAGAAACAAGAAACAAGAAACAAGAAACAAGAAACAAGAAACAAGAAACAAGAAACAAGAAACAAGAAACAAGAAACAAGAAACAAGAAACAAGAAACAAGAAACAAGAAACAAGAAACAAGAAACAAGAAACAAGAAACAAGAAACAAGAAACAAGAAACAAGAAACAAGAAACAAGAAACAAGAAACAAGAAACAAGAAACAAGAAACAAGAAACAAGAAACAAGAAACAAGAAACAAGAAACAAGAAACAAGAAACAAGAAACAAGAAACAAGAAACAAGAAACAAGAAACAAGAAACAAGAAACAAGAAACAAGAAACAAGAAACAAGAAACAAGAAACAAGAAACAAGAAACAAGAAACAAGAAAAAAGAAACAAAAAAAAAGTCGATTAGAGGTCAGTCGACCACCACCTCGACTGCCATTTCTCCGAAAAATCAACATCGCATGCCGGACAAAATGACACGATGAATGCCACCGTAATTTTTCATCAAATTTCCCGGACGTGCGCAACCCTTTCTCCATGTTGACCACCACGATATCTGCCAGTGTAGCCAAGGAACTCGGAAACTCGGGCAAAATAACTCGAGACAATTTAATTGAATAGAATAGATTGCGAAACTTCCTTGATTTTTTTTCCACCTTTTCCCTCAGCTGCTGCAAGCATTGGCCCTGCTCGCTACTTTTGGGTCATTTTTCGTCAAACGTCGGCTGACGGCAACGGTGTCCTCTTCCGGGCTAATCCATTAGATCGGTTTTCTGCACTTGCTTCACCAAGGACACATTAGGGTGGAAAATGCGGGGCAAAGGGACTGCCGGAAGGGTGACGGCGGAGTTCTTCTTCGGTTTATTTTTCCTCTGCTGCTGTCCCGATTCGGACATCTTCATCTGAAGCTGTCCGATTGCATATTTGTTCCTTCTTGACGTGTTCACCTCGTCTTTACCCTCCTCCCTTTGAAAGCCATCAGAAAACTTCCAAGTTTCTCAAAGTCTGCGAATGTGTGTGAGTGTGTGTGTGTGCGAGGCAAGAGTCTTCTGGAAAGCTTGCCCCGATGGAAAATTTTCAAAGTGAACTCGAGGAAAATGAAGGAAAGAAAATGCATCACATGTCGCCATGAATTCTCGAACGGACGTCTGATACTGATTGACCAAATCAAACATATTGATCCATTTTCCACCCACCTTCCCGCAGCCCCATCCCGGTGCAGAATTTTCCTTCAAGGAAAAAGGACGTCGTCCAAGACGAAGACGACGCCGACGACGTCGACGTGTGCCAATTTTCCAGCAGATCCAATCTGCTTTTCCGAAAGGCATCACACTATATCGCACCGTTTGGCCTTGCCTCCGTGTGTGTGTGTGCATTTGTGAGTGTATGTGTGATGCACACAAATACACACGAAACTACCTCCTTCCCACCTTCCTGCTGCTTTAAGGAACTGCAGTTTTCGGTGTCTTCTTTCTTTGAGGATACGGATGTCCATCTTTTGTCGACGGAGTTTTTTCTCTAACAGGGAGTACGAGGAAGAAGGTTAGAGGTGTCAGCGAGAGAGAGAGAGAGAGGTCAAGGGGAACGAAACTATCTGAGAACACTACCACTACCACCTTTGAAATGGAAGGGAGGGAAATGTTGTGGTGGGAAGACTTACTCTGGGGACACATCAAGCATCCTTCATTGGGGATCTGTTGACGTGAAGGACAGAGGTGAGCAATTGTCTAATTTTAATAATTAATATAAATTTTTATTTTGTGATCTTAGGCTGTCGACTTCTAATGACAAAATAATCCATTTTGCACTGTTGGTTTTTTTTAATCAAGACTTCAAGCAAATTTGAAGGCTGTCCATTAGGGTGGTCCATATCTGGATACTCCTTGAAATCAAAGATTGATTTATCACTAGACTGCAGTCCAAAAAATCTCAATTGAAACATATGTTTTTTTTTCCAAATCATAATATTCAAAACCATTTTTAATCTTTAACAATAAATGTGCTCAGAAAGTTTTTCTTATCAAATCCTTTTCACCACTCAATCAAGAAAAATCCCTTTTATCGATCCCATGACAAAATCCGTTTCCGTTCGACGCCCAACAAAATCAACACTCTTCTTTTTGCTTCCTCAACCCACCCACTCACACACACATGCACACACACGCCCACAAGAATAATGTGCGCTATAAATCAAAATATTTTATTAGTAATATGTCAAATATAAAATAACCCATCACTCCTCATCCTCACGTTATATTTCATGTGTCATTCGTCTTCGACTTGTGCCTCAATTCGCCAAGCACACAAATCACAACTCTGTGTGTGCGAATTCAGAGTGTAAGTGTGTGGGTCCACTTGGAACAGGCCAACCGGAAGTGGGTGCTCCTCGGCGACCTTTTCCTTGCTGCACTCGTCGATTTCTCAAACGTTTGACGAGGCGTTTGTCTTTGACGATTGATTTTTCCCGCTCCACATTTGGCCTTTCGGGAGAAGTTTTCCAGAGATGCAGGAAAATGCTTCAGGCGAGCAAGGATTGAAACGGGGGAAAGGTTTCCTTGAGACACAGTGCAGTGCTTCCGGTTCTCGGGGGAAATTAAAGTGCATTCGAAGGATTGAAGAATACGATTGGGGTTGTCTTTGCTGGGATGTAACTATATTCCAAAGCTTTTTTTTTTAATAGAAGATAGATGGGTAATTCTCCGCCAACTCACACAGCAGTTGCCCCGACCCCTCTTCGATTTGCGTGAAACTTTGTCCTAAGAGGTAACTTTTGTCACTGATCACGAATCCGAGGTCCGTTTTTTGATATCTCGTGACGGAGGGGCGGTACGACCCTTTAAATTTTTGAACATGCGAAAAAAGAGGTGTTTTTCAATAATTTGCAGCCTGAAACGGTGATGAGATAAAAATTTGGTGTCAAAGGGACTTTTATGTAAAATTAGACGCCCGAATTGATGGCGTACTCAGAATTCCGAAAAATGTATTTTTCATCGAAAAAAACACTTAAAAAGTTTTTAAAATTCTCCCATTTTCCGTTACTCGACTGTAAATTTTTTTGAAACATGTCATTTTATGGGAAATTTAATGTACTTTTTAAATCTACTTTGACCCAGAAGGGTCTTTTTTTTCATTAAGAACAAAATTTTTCATTTTAAAATTTAGTGTTTTTTATAACTTTGCAGGGTTTTTTTTAGAGTGTAACAATGTTCTACAAAGTTGTAGAGCAGACAATTACAAAAAAATGATATAAAGACATAAGGGGTTTGCTTATAAACATCATGAGTTATCGTGATTTTACGAAAAAAAGTTTTAAATTATTTCAAGCTAAATACAAAACAAAACTATGCAACTCCAAGTTAGAAAAACATAACAAATGAAGGGAGAAAAGTATCAAACTCTTAATTCAACAAGGTTTGAAGGAGGGATGAATTGTTTTATTCCTACTCTAACAAGACATTCTCATATGTTTGACCAGTTAATGATTTGGTTGTATTTCCATCCAATTTGCCAATTCTCACTATTTAAAACATTAATTTACAAAACTTTTGATAGAAACTTGTTGCCCATTCCTTCTGAACTATTTATTGCTTAATTCCAGTTGAATAAAAATAATCCTGCAAAGTTAGAAAAAACACGAAATTTTAAAAAGAAAAATTTTGTTCTAAATGAAAAAATGACCCTTCTGGGTCAATGTAGATTCGAAAAATACATTAAATTTCCCATAAAATGACATGTTCCAAAAATTTTTACAGTCGAGTAACGGAAAATGGGAGAATTTTTAAAACGTTTTTGGTGTTTTTTCGATGAAAAATACGTTTTTTCGGAATTCTGAGTACGCCATCAAATCGGGCGTCTAATTTTACATAAAAGTCCCTTTGACACCAAATTTCTATCTCATCACCGTTTCAGGCTGCAAATTATTGAAAAATACCTATTTTTTCGCATGTTCAAAAATTGATGGGGTCGTACCGCCCCTCCGTCACGAGATATCAAAAAACGGACCTCGGATTCGTGATCAGGGACAAAAGTTACCCCTTAGGACAAAGTTTCACGCATAGCTAAGAGGGGTCAGGGCAAATTTTCCCGATTTCGTGTGAGTTGTTAGAGAATTACCCAGATAGATAGAAGATGTGTTTTTTGGCTGAATTTCAGCTGTAATGTTCCTACAACATTAAATTATTCATTACACCTAACTAACAATGCTGAAACCTATAGTTTTACATGAAATCTGGTGAAACATTTGAAAGGGGTGGTGCGACAATGTTTTTACCAGATTCCATTACACGTGTTTAAATAGGAAGAAAGGCTGTAAGAGCAATTTCGTACCGCCCCTTTCAAAATTTGAATTGTTGTTCCAGAAATGAGGAGTGATTTCAACTTTTTTTGTATTTTCATTGCATAGCATAGCATAGCATTGGTGTCTACCCGTAGCTGCTACTTCGTTATTGACCAGGACCCCCAAACATTGCTCCGTGGACCACAGATGAAAAGTAGGAACCAATCATCACCCCTTCGCAATTTTCAAAGGTCCCTATCGTGCTGATCAATACCGACGCCGGCCACGACCAGTGGTAAGACACGGGGAAGTGGATGGGAATGTTAGTCCGATACTTGAGTGATGGGACCGCCAAATCGACTGCGTCTCCGACAAAGTATCACATGAGTTTTGAGGGGTTAGTAAGATGGGTATGAGGTCAGGATTCACTGTGGTAGGTGATGCGACCATAAGCAATTTGTTTATCGGTTGAAATTTAAAAAATCTTAGGCAGCCGGCTGCGGAAAGATACATAATTAATTATTTAAAAAAGTTTTTTTTTTTATAATCGAACGCGTGCCAACCGAGCAGTAATGCTGTGGGATGGACTTATCAGTATCTTCATACTATTTGAACAATTTAGTTACCGAACGCAAAGAAAACAGGACACCGCGTAAACGATTGTTATGAAATTAAAACAATAACTTAAACGATCTAAACCGGCGGCGTGCCTTCCGATCAACGATGATTAAAGAAGGACTTATGAAAAATAAAATATCAAATAAAAGGCTTCAAAAAACACGATGCAAAGTAACCGCGAGGTTCCGCTACACAAAATCGAATCTTAACAGCGATACAACGATAATGGAAAAAATAGAATTGCAACTAAACTAACTAAACGATTAAAAACGCGTATACTTAGGGTAATAATAAATAATGAAACGACGAAAATATTCAAAAGGAAAATTTATTTTATCGACCGATTTTTTAATTTTACGCGGCTTTAAATATTTATTGAGCTGAAAAAAGGAAACAATAAACTCAACCACGCTCTCAAACACACATAAACCAATACGCTATTCTAGCCTGAACCATTAGATTTTAGACATAGATTTTTATCATAATCAAACTTCCAAAATAGCTAAGTACCCAAAATTGGGCTGAATTTCAAGTACAATAATTACGGACAAGTGTGACTACTGTTAAAGCATAGCATGCCACTCAGTGAGTGACACTCACTTGTTCAAACAGTACTCACTCGCAGTTGGCACTCACACACACTCTTCATCCATTCTTCTACACACACACTCACACATTCTTAAGACGTCATCAAGAAACGAGCTCACCCATGTATTACAGGCTGGCAACCGCTCGCTTTTCCGCATCTGCTACTGCAACATCAATATTGGGTGCAACCCAACCGCACCGCCCAGACGACGGCAGCGTTGAACAAATCCATTTGTCGTCGGGCCCGCTGCCTATGACGTCCGTGTGTCCAACTTCCGGTCTACACCAACCTTTTCTATTAGAAAGCACCAACACAATCAAACGATTTTCGTAAATTTCACAGCAATTTCTTCTCCGAAACACACCCTTTCTTTCCGCTCCCCCTAGACACTCACAAACCCAAGCTCGACATAAAACGAGCTCACCTGATCGGCTCGTAGTAGGCCTCACAAACACCAATCCAGCCATAAATAATAAATAAATCTAAAAAAACTAACTCTTGAATTCAACGTATTTTACACAAAACATTTAAATCAAACCCTTCCAAATACATTTTTAAATAAGTAGATATATCCAGCATAACTCTTAACGCATTCATGCATATTCCGATTGGATTTCGCTCGGCCGATTTTCAAACACTAAAATCCAGAGAGCTTTTGAACGCATTTACTTTTCTGATCGGGTCACACATTGATTATTCCACTGCGGGCGGCACTTCATTCGCACGCGTGCTTTCTTCTTGGGATGACAGCAGCTGATTTTCTTTTCTCTTTTCTTTCATGCGCTATCCCATGTAAACGATGTAAACGCCACTAGCGCATCTTCCGTCACTCTCACTCTTCCTTCGTGTATTCCCCACCGACAGCGACACCGAAAAAGCTTTACAAAAAGCTTCAATTCAAACCACGTGACGTTTCTAAGGGACAAAGTGAAACTGAAAAACACAAGCGAAGACTACAAGAGCAAAAACAAAACAAAGATTCCTTCCATGATTTGACGAATTCAAAAGCGAATATTTGATTCTAATTTTCGATATTCCGGCTGAACTCCATAATATTCCGCCTCAAAACTTCAAAAACAATCATTTACTACCGATTACAAAACCAATGAGCGATTATTCACACTTATTTTCACAATTTGCCGCGGAGCCTCTTCACGACCGACCCGATCCGACCAATCCCCAAAACACCTGTCCTATATCTGAATTATGAAAGCAAATAAAAAAAAAATTATGCGATTTATCAAATTTATCACGTACTTGAAATGCCAGCAAATTATCTGCACCAATGCAAACGTCACCACTCAAAAATACATGCGTCAAACCCACCTTGTTTTCAATGTGTCAACTCATCACTTCCCTTCCAAGAATAAGGTGACCGAATCGGTGTGAATTCGAGTGTGTGTTCCTTCGCTCGCCTTCGATACGAGTGCTTTTTTTGTATTTTCATTGAAATTGAAAATCTTAAATTCTAAAATATGTGGAAAACTGGAAGGCCTTGTTACAGTTATCCCACATATTCAGAACACGCACAAATTCGGAAAACATTTCTGGAGTTTTTTTTGAAAAGGTCCAATAAACCAAATTTTCAGTTTTTGCTTTTTGGGTGTTTTTTAATACCGCTGGCTCAAGGCGGTTCCAAAAACACCCAAAAGGCAAAAACTGGAAATTTGGTTTATTGGACCTTTTCAAAAAAACTCCAGGTTTGTGATAATTTGCCAATAGCATGCCAAATGCAGCTTTTCTGTCCACCTTACTATTTTTAGGACCTTCATTTGGACATTCTCTTGCTATTTCACTAGTAAAAGTATTTCTTTTAGTACAAAAAACTGCATTTCGAGTCTATTTTATTCAGAGCAGCAAAACACTGCCACCAAATTGTTCCAAATGTTCCATAATTGTGGGATGTTATTCTGCCTTCCACAATTGTGGAACCACTGAATTTGACTGATATTTTCACAAATAAAGTTATCAGACCATGTATAAAACATCACTTAGAATGTAATTGATTTCAGTGCTTGAAGTCATTGTTTTGATAAAAATATGTACTCCAGGAGAGAATCAAAGTTTGTTTACATCCGTAAAAAAAGTGTTCTGAATTTGTGGTTTTCATGGGTCTTAAAAAAATTTTTATATAAAATCTAATCTAATCTAATCTTACTCTAGCGAAATATCAATTTCATGAAGTTTGATATGTCGGATGTTAGGATTTCTCTCATATTCCGGAAGTGTCCCCAAGGAGCCACCAGTTAACGGTTCCATGATGGCCAGAATGGGTCAGCGAACAACGGCATGACCGTTGACATATCTTTCAATTTCATGAAGTTTGATTTGTCGGATGATAGGATTTCTCTCATATTCCGGAAGTGTCTCCAAGGGGCCGCCGGTAACCGGTTCCAGATTGGCCAGAATGGATCAGCGAGCAACGGCATAACCGTAGAATGACATATCTTTCAATTTCATGAAGTTTGATGTGTCGAATGATAGGGTTTCTCTCATATTCCGGGAATGTCCCCAAAGGGCACCGGGAACCAGTTCCAGAATGGCCAGAATGGATCAGGGAACAACGGCATGACCTTAGATTGACATATCTTTCAATTTCATGAAGTTTGATATGTCGGATGATAGGGTTTCTCTCATATTCCGGAAATGTCCCCAAGGGGCCACCGGTAACCGGCTCCAGATTGGCCAGAATGGCTCAACGAACAATGGCATGACCGTAGATTGACATATCTTTCAATTCCATGAAGTTTGATATGTCGGATGATAGGGTTTCTCTCATATTCCGGAAGTGTCCCCAAGGGGCCACCAGTAACCGGTTCCAGATTGGCCAAGATGGCTCAGTGAACAACGGCATTACCAAAGATGGACATATCTTTCAATTTCATGGAGTTTGATGTGAAACATGATGGGTTTTCACCAAAAAGTCAAGTTGGCCGTTTATCGGACCCGGGAACCGGTTCCAGGTTACCCGGAAGTGGCCACTAACACTCCAGAGTGGTTCTGGCAATCGTGTATTGTGTTTTTAGTAAGTTTTATGGATCAAATTCAACTATCATGAGAGTATTGGTATCACATATATGTAAAAAACAGTAAAACATGAACTTTTCGGATGTTCCGAATTTTCGGAACCGGTAGGTCACCTGGCCCTGATATTAATATTTGTGGTCAAAGTACAGGTAAATACCTGTCGAATGCAACCCGGAGCATCCTGATTGGTTGAAATTTGCCGGAGATACAGATCGTCAAAGTTGGGGTCTCAAAAAGGTCCTTTTTCGGTTGTAGCCGATTTCCGGTTACCATAGTGATCAAATCCGGTTTTCCAGGTCGATTTCGGAAAGGCGACGTTCTAAGCATTCATTTGTGACCAAAAGAACCGGAATCTGTCAAAAACTGGATTTTTGACGATTTTTTAAAGTTTGGTGTCGAAAAGGACCCCAATACCTTATGTGTGATTTTTTTTTAATACCAAGGGAAGGTTAAAAAGCTGACAAAGGCAAACTGATGGGAAATTGGACGAGCTTCCCGGTAAAAATATTTACGAGATTGAAAAATCAAGTGTGTTATATAGAAATTGCCATAAACCACCAAAAAAACTTTTTTTTTGACATTTTAATTTTATAAACCGCTGTATCTTTCCAAGAATTGGAAATAGGATAATGGTTTTTTAATTTTTAAGGAGAGACATACCGTCCTGCATTTTCATCAGTCTTTTTGTAACATCTTAGGCTATCTCCTCAAAAAATTTGAGCAAAAATCGTGACATCACCTTAAAATTTGCCTTTTAAACACAAAAATCAAAAAATCTCATAGAAATGCCTTGTATTTTCATTTCAGTGTATTTTTTTCAGAAAGGCCGTCTAATTTCCTACAAGTTTGTCTTTGACCACTTTTTGATATGGGTGCAAGGCTTTGAGATACAGTAATTTTGAAATTGCAAAATTTAGAAATATTTAATTAATTTACGCCCTTCTCGAATGTTATTTTCGAGCACTATTGGCTCCAAATACACAAAAATAGCTTATATAGGGTTAGGATAACATTTCTACAAAGTTTCATTGAAATCGGAGAGGGTCGGGTATAAAAGTACCAAGAAAGTTTCTGATTTGAGCTGGATTTGCTTTAAAAAAAAATCGAAAATTTGATATTCCTTATTTTAAGAACTAAACTTTTAGGATTGTTGGTCCACAGATCGAACAATGCTCTCTATATTTTAACATAATTATTTTTATATTCATGTTTCACAAAACTTAAATCTTACCGAAATATTGCAAAAAACCGCCTCGAGGTAGGTCACAGCCGTCAACTACTTCCACCAACGAACTTTTCCTCTGTAGATTCCCTTCCATCGTGGGAGTACAAGGAAGAAAAATATCATGCCAATCATTCAATTTCTTGCAAGCCCTTCCTCTCCGGTGTGCGACCCACACCGGTTCTTATGGCCGCCGCCGGTGGCACGTAGATTCGTCTTTATGTATTTAGCTTACTTGAAGGAAAGACTTGAGGATGAAGATGACGATGATGATGGCGCTGGAGACGTTGAAGAGCGCTGTGTGATGGACGACGGATGGATGGCATAAACGAATGTCTTGTGTTTGAATGGATGGATTGATGGACAGGACAGAGCTGGAGAGCGAGAAGAAGTTTCCTGAAAGTTATGGTGTTATGTAGTAGGGAGAAGACAGCAGAAAAGTGCGATAAAGGCCGTTATGATTGGCAGTTAGGAGGAAATGAGTGAGATGGAGAATCGTTTTGAAAGATGCTGTTAATCCTTGCTACGTTAATTTATCAGAGAAATACTTCCAAGAAAACACACCTCCGAGACAAGAAGACAAGAAGACAAGAAGACAAGAAGACAAGAAGACAAGAAGACAAGAAGACAAGAAGACAAGAAGACAAGAAGACAAGAAGACAAGAAGACAAGAAGACAAGAAGACAAGAAGACAAGAAGACAAGAAGACAAGAAGACAAGAAGACAAGAAGACAAGAAGACAAGAAGACAAGAAGACAAGAAGACAAGAAGACAAGAAGACAAGAAGACAAGAAGACAAGAAGACAAGAAGACAAGAAGACAAGAAGACAAGAAGACAAGAAGACAAGAAGACAAGAAGACAAGAAGACAAGAAGACAAGAAGACAAGAAGACAAGAAGACAAGAAGACAAGAAGACAAGAAGACAAGAAGACAAGAAGACAAGAAGACAAGAAGACAAGAAGACAAGAAGACAAGAAGACAAGAAGACAAGAAGACAAGAAGACAAGAAGACAAGAAGACAAGAAGACAAGAAGACAAGAAGACAAGAAGACAAGAAGACAAGAAGACAAGAAGACAAGTAGACAAGAAGACAAGAAGACAAGAAGACAATAAGACAAGAAAACAAGACGACAAGAAGAAAAGAAGACTTTTATTTCTGTAATCAATGATTCAATCAACTTTTTTTTCTCTTTTTTCAGGTAAGCATAACAAATATTGAAACAGCTTCCAAATCGGTTCAAAGGCTGATGTAAGTAACCACAACTTTTGAACAACAGAACCAACCACAACACTTCAGCTGACCATCAAGTTTGTTGTTGAAAGCTGGCTTCCAGAAACTACCTCAACACGTCACAAATTCCTCAAAGAGAATGCAAAAAATAAAGCAAAATCACCGTCACTTGTCAGCTAATGCTAAAAGAAAACTTTATCGATCGGCACACACCACAACCAAAGCTCGCCTTCGAAAAGGTCCCTCAACTTGTCCAAGTCGAAATTTGCAGGGAAAATATGTACGTATGCCATTCCTGGGTGTTGACGATGGTGATGCCCTAAGATGTGCCAGTGCGAAGGAGCAACGTGAGGAAGTGTGGGCTCATTCGGTGGAAAAGTTTGATTTTTCCAGCTTGACATTCTGTCAGCTGCAGTTGTCCATTTAATATGTTTGCCCCAGGAATGAAGTTCCTCCGGCAGCTTTTCCGAGCCATTTCGTCAGACTTTTCCGGACGGCGCAGCCTGGCGAGCAGCTCCAAAATGCTGCTGCTGCTGCACACCGTGCTGCTAAAAATCCCCATCTGGTCAGAAACTGGTAAAAAGTAATAAATTTTCTAACTTTAGCATAATGTGATGTAAGATGGGGGAGGGTGGAGACAGAGGGGGTGGCGTGGGAGTTTGGCTTCTATTTCTAGTTCAGCTCTGGGAATGAATTGCTGCTGGACGATGTGTGTGTGATGTGAAAAGGATTTTTGGTTGCATCATTATTGGAATCCTGTCAACGTCTTTCAACGAACGGCATTCCACCCTTTCCCTCACTTTTTTGAATTCATGTGTGGTAATACTGGACTTGGCGTGGCACTGGTGACAAGTTGTGTGACTTGAAAGAACGGGGGTGTTTATATAAGTGTCAATTTCTAGAAACTAAGAAGCTAGTAAAAAGATCTATTAAATTGATTTCACGCAACAATTATTCTAAACAGTTGTTGTCACGATCTTTTTCGATTGTTGTGAAGCTTTGTTCTAAATCTGGGGTGGCCAAAGTATGCCCCGTCTGCGTAATTGCGATTCGCTAGCTAATAATGGTCTATTCATTCACATTAATAATGTTTTGTTATATTAAAAAAAAACAACTTTCAAATAAATTTTTCGCTCCACAGCATTGCCTTGGCATTCTCAATTGCAAGATTCCTACTCGAAACTAGGTGTCTGACGGTTTGATTAAGACAGGACAGGGAGACAACTCCTACACCTGGATTGAGCTAACGACCTAACTTCTAAGTTAGACCGGGGCCAACTTTTACGTCCCCGTCCGATGGAAGGCGTGATCAGACAAATCTCGTCTCGAAAAATGCCAACGGGACCTTTTGGGATCGAACCCAGAAGGCTGAGATCCGGCCTCAAAAGGCTTCCTTGGATAAAATAATTAATCCGTATTTTTTTTGTTTGGCCATGTTAGGGTGGTCCGAAAAATGGAAATTTTCGTAATTTTTTGCAAAAACCACATTTTTCAAAAAAAAAACATAACTCCGCACCATTTCAACCGATTTTAGCTGTCTTGAGCGCAAATGAAAGGGTATTAGACAGGCTTGTAGGAAAAAAAAACATGTTAAATTATGTTGATTTAAAAAAATAAAAACTGGATTTTTTCGACACGACACGCGCAAAAAAGGGAGTATGACGAAATCGGAAAAAACGACTTTTTTTACTTAAATTGCGATAACTTACAAATTTATTATTGAATTTCGCAACTTTTGGTACCCTTACATGTATAAGTCATCGCTAAAATATTTAAATTATAAAAATAAATCTGTTTGTCCTTTATTCGTTTTTTTTTAATTCCTACAAAGTTATCGGATAATTGAATCTTTAGTCATAACAATACTAATTTTGGGACTGCCTTTTTAAAAGTGATGTTAAAATATTCAATAAAGTAAAATTTAGATTTTATTTGTAACAATAAAGAAAATATATATTTTTGGTATTTCTTTTTTTTACTAAAAAACACGAGCTTAAAGTTAAAGTTTTTTGGCGATCGTTGAAATCATGGATGATTGATTGGAGAGCACCTGCTTAAGATTTTTTCACATTTTTCATTTTTTCCAAAGTGAAGTTTTGTATCAGCTAAATAAAATATTTAAGACAATTGTCTTAGCTTTGAAAAAATATTTTTGATAATTCTGGAATTCTGTTTTTTTTTTCAACATTTAAACTCGATTTGACATTTTCTATTTGTAGAATGTTTGAATGTTAAATGCAATTCACAACCTCTAAAATTTAAATTTAAAAAAAAAAGTGATGTAAAATGCATTGTACAAACGTTTTTCTTATCATAATTTAATGATAATCCTAGGTTTGAACAAAAATTTATTTTTTTTGCAAAATGATACCACAAATATCTTTAAACCGGATCAATCCTGTTTTAAATAATATCAGGAAAATTATTGTTAATTTGTAAAATGTCTTAAATTTGGATGTTTTTGAACATTTTTTCTCTACATTTTTGACATGAACTTTGAAAAATATTTGCAATGTCCCCCTAAATTTCTATGGCCAAAAAAGTAATCTTGCATCAGAGCAGTTCTCTACGAAATCGGTCTTTTTTCTTCAATTTTAATTTTTGTATTTTTTAATCCGAATGAAATTTTTTTGGTGCCTTCGGTATGCCTAAAGAAGCCATTTTGCATCATTAGTTTGTCCATATAATTTTCCATACAAATTTGGCAGCTGTCCATACAAAAATGATGTATGAAAATTCAAAAATCTGTATCTTTTGAAGGAATTTTTTGATCGATTTGGTGTCTTCGGCAAAGTTGTAGGTATCATACACTGTAAAAAAAAAATGGTAATTTTTTTATTTAACTTTTTATCACTAAAACTTGATTTGCAAAAAAACACTATTTTTATTTTTTGATATGTTTTAGAGGACATCAAATGCCAACTTTTCAGATATTTCCAGGTTGTGCAAAAAATCTTTGAACGAGTTATGAATTTTTTAATGAATACTGATTTTTTCAAAAAAATCGAAATATTGGTCGCAAAAAAATTTCAACTTCATTTTTCGATGTAAAATCAAATTTGCAATCAAAAATTACTTTAGTGAAATTTTGATAAAGTGCACCGTTTACAAGATAAAACCATTTTTAGGTAACTTTTTTGAAAATTGTCGCAGTTTTTCATTTTTTTAAAATAGTGCACATGTTTGCACACTTTAAAAAAAAATATTTTTGAAAAGCTGAGAAAATTCTCTATATTTTGCTTTTTCGGACTTTGTTGATACGACCTTTAGTTGCTGAGATATTGCAATGCAAAGGTTTAAAAACAGGAAAATTGATGTTTTTTAAGTCTCACCTAAACAACCCACCATTTTTTATTGTCGATATCTCAGCAAGTAATGGTCCGATTTTCAATGTTAATATATGAAACATTTGTGAAATTTTTCGATCTTTTCGAAAACAATAATTTCAAAATTTTCAAATCAAGACTAACATTTCAAAAGGGCCAAACATTCAATATTACGCCCTTTTAAAATGTCAGTCTTGGTTTAAAATTTTTGAAAAAAATGTTTTCGAAAAGATCGGAAAATTTCACAAATGTTTCATATATTGACATTGAAAATCGGACCATTACTTGCTGAAATATCGACAATAAAAAATGGTGGGTTGTTTAGGTGAGACTTAAAAAACATCAATTTTCCTGTTTTTAAACCTTTGCATTGCAATATCTCAGCAACTAAACGTCGTATCAACAAAGTCCGAAAAAGCAAAATATAGAGAATTTTCTCAGCTTTTCAAAAATATTTTTTTAAAAAGTGTGCAAACATGTGCACTATTTTAAAAAAATGAAAAACTGCGACAATTTTCAAAAAAGTTACCTAAAAATGGCTATAACTTGAAAACGGTGCACTTTATCAAAATTTCACTAAAGTACTTTTTGATTGCAAATTTGATTTTACATCGAAAAATGATGTTGAAATTTTTTTGCGACCAATATTTCGATTTTTTTTTAAAAATTAGTATTGATTAAAAAATTCATAACTCGGTCAAAGATTTTTTGCACAACCTGGAAATTTCTGAAATGTTGGCATTTGATGTCCTCTAAAACATATCAAAAAACAAAAAAAAATAAAAATAGTTTTTTTTTGCAAATCAAGTTTTAGTGATAAAAAGTTAAATAAAAAAATCACCAAATTTTTTTTACAGTGTATCATTTTTTTCAGTGTAGTCTGTAGCCATACCTACAACTTTGCCGAAGACACCAAATCGATCAAAAAATTCCTTCAAAAGATACAGATTTTTGAATTTTCATACATCATTTTTGTATGGACAGCTGCCAAATTTGTATGGACAATTTTATGGACAAACTAATGATGCAAAATGGCTTCTTTAGGCATACCGAAGGCACCAAAAAAGTTTCAGTCGGATTAAAAAATACAAAAAAAATCGAATGACCGAAATCCTAGAGAACTGCTCATCAGTAATTCGTCCACCACCACACAATAGTAGCAACCGTCTATACAAAATGGCTTTAACAATATTTAAAAATCAACGACAATGGATTTTCAGATCGATTTGGTATTTAGTCAAATATTTTGGTACATCTTAAAAAACAGTTACGCTCTTCAAAAAAAAAATTTGTTTGTTTCTCACACACACAAAATTATCGTAAAATCATCTCAACATGTATCAACATGTTATTAACAAAACATGTCTTAAGCATTTGTAAGAAAAAAGTGTTTTAGAATGCATTTTTGACCAGTCCAGTTGTTTTGCAATCAAGGTTTTCGAAAGTCCAAGTTTTGACGATTATTTTTCCGTAAAAAAAAACTGTAAATTGAAATTTCATCAAATATTCAATTATTTTTAAGCGAGCCTAAAAATGCTAAATAGGTTTTAAACTCTGAGAAATTCATTTCTAGAGGGCATCGGTCCAATTCAAAATTGCAAATTCACATTTTATCGAAAAACAATGCCGTCGTTTGACAGTTGCTGAAAGATAAAGGCATTTGTTTTAATTTTAGGTTATAGATTCGCGTGTGACGCTTTTTCCAGTTACAGCTCGGCATGGAGGACCGACGTCGCGGTTTCGTTTAGCCGCCGAATCGACAGACGGACTGACGGCACCGGTTTTGTCCCCAACTCGTGGCGTGTGTGAGGGCCTCTTTTGGACGACGGCCTGCCAGGCGCGATGCCTCACACTGGCGGACACATCCATATCCGCCTATCAGTTAGTGCTTATTCGCGTGAAAATGTTAATTTATTGGTTCGTGTGGCCTCACGTGGCTTGGGAAGCGTGTGTGTGTGTGTTTGATTTGTCCTGAACATGTTATCTAACGGACACAAAACGTACTAACAAACATAATCACAGTGAATTCAATAGCTTTGATTAAAGTTTAATTATTTGGTTAGAGGTAAATAAAAAATAATAATATTGTAATTTTACAAAATGCCGAGAGTTTCCAAAATTCATTTGAAAAAATAAATGTCTTCTGTAAAACCAATCACCAAACAATTTCCAACCATAAGCCCCACCGTGCTCCCCAACTGGCGTGTCAGTTATAGCAAACTGATCGGTTGCTGATTTGGACAGGTCTTCGTCGCGAGGCCGCTTGGAAATTCGCAAAACAACTTCACGCGCGAGCTTGATTGTCGCGTGGCCATTTCCACCACTAGTGGGCACAATAAATTTCGGCGAAAATATATTTATCCCTACCGACAAAAAAAAAGACCCCGAAAATGCATCTCAGTCGATGCTGCGCGAATCAAATTGAGCCTGCTTCCAATCCCTGGCTGGTGGCTTTTTTGTCCACATTTGAGCAGCAGAGGCCTACAAAAGCGGAAATATCACAACTCAATGGGCTCGTCGGACGGAGTCCGGTTTGATGTGTCGAATGTAATATGCCATTGCGGGTGATTGAAGTAATTTGAAAACAAATTTTTATCCAGATTAATGAAATCGATTGAGCTCATTTCCATAACAGAAAAGCTGGGACGGAATGATAGTGGCAAATTGTGATTGGGAAATGTTTTGTTCGCGGAAATTGCCTGTCCAAATCAATGGAATCGTTTGATGGTTCTGGACGACTGGCCCTGACTGAAGAATTGTAGTTTTGAATGGATTTTGGATGACAAATTAGGCAAAAGAAATCATGTGATGAATAAATTAATAAAAATATTCATTGAATTCAACTAAAATAACTTAACACTTTTGTAAAAATTAGCAATATTTAGTACTTCATCATAAACCCAGGGCCTCGTGGCGCGGTGGTTACCGGCTTCGGCTGCCGATCCCTAAGTTGCTGTGGGGTGCTGGTTCGATTCCCGCCTTATCCTCCTGGCCTTCTATCGGATAGGGAAGTAAAACGTCGGTCCATTTGCGTAAAAGAGGTTTTGGGTGATTCACCACACATAACCTTCGGACGCCTAGAAATGAGCAGAAACTTGCAACAGAGCCCACAAAAGACCCGGGAGTCGTTAAAGTGGATTGCTTTGCTATTTTTTAAATTATAGCGGTTTTCATTGTCTTATGTCCAATCCTTGTGAAGATTTAGCTGGTTCAAAAATAAATATGTTGAAACATTTGTTTTTTTTTTTTGTGAATTCTGTCAATTTCTATATTTTTCAGTTTCGAAAATATTTTTACCGACAAGCTCGTCCCATAAGTTTGCCTTTGACATTTGAATTGGATGTATGGGCTTTCAGATATAAGCTTAATTACGTTGCTCATAATTGAAAATAAAAAAAAAGAGTTTATTCAATAACTGTTAAAAAAATAGTTACGTTAAAAAAATCTCAGTTTGAATTCCGGAGTGACTTTGATAGTCATATGTTTTCTTGTTCAAATCAAATTTAAAGTGTACACACATTATTTTTACGTCAAATGTACCATCACTAAACAAAACGATTTATATTGTATTTAAAACTGAATTCGAAACACGAATCGAAAGTTTTCACATTTTATATGAAATTTGTTTTACTGAAAATGCCTATAAATTTGGATTTTTTTTTAATTATGTTTCAAAAACACATGATTTATTATTATTTACAAAATTATTTAACCTTTTTTTAATGGAAAATAGTCTGAAAAATCCAAAAATGCATTCCGAATTCCGAGTCAAAATCATGTGCATTGAGAAAATCATTACACTTTGAGAAGAGCTATTTTTTTAAACTTATTAAAACTTTATGAAAAATTCTTCTTGAGCTACTTTAATTACTTCTCTACCACGGTTAGTATGATTCCATACCATTCCGTACAAATATAATTTGTAATATTAATTTTGTGAAAAAATCTCAACCTGGCTATCAAAGTCACCCCGTTTTACGGTAAGTAAATATTAAAACTAGTCAAAATGAAAAGCTGTCAAAGGCAAACTTATGGGAAATTGGACGAGCTTTCCGATAAAATTATTTTCGAGACTGAAAAATCAGGTTTGTTAAGAGATTGCCAAAAAATCTATTTTTTCAACACATTTATTTTTAAAACCGCTATATCTTCACAAGGATTGGACATAGGACAATGGTCAATGTGGAGACTTTAATGTAAAATTGTCTGGGGAATCGATTTCACTATCGGTTTTTCAAAATTTTGACGTTTAGACCACTTTTTAAAAAAATAGTTTTAGTAAATGATTATGGTATTTTTTAAGGAGAGACATACCATCCTGCATTTTTCGTGAGTCTTTTTGTTACATGTTGTGCTAATTCCTCAAAAATTTTGAAGAAAAAAAATCTTGACATCACCTTCAAACTTAACTTTTAAACATAAAAATTGCAAATTCTTATAGATGTGGCATGTATTTTTCTTTCAGTATATTTTTTTCAGAAAGCCTGTGCAATTTCCTAAAAATTTGTCTTTGACTACTTGTTGACATCAATTTTCAAATTACTCAATTCAATTCGATTGAATTGGTGAATAATCAAGATACAATAAGTTCATTTGAGGTACATAACGGAGTTTTGGAGTTCCTTTCAGCTGTGTTACATCATAATCCATTTTGGAATAATTATTGCTTATAAATAAAGGTGTCACCAAGAGTGAGAAAAATTAAGAAAAAAAACTTACTTAAACTGCTAAGGATTTCTAAATAACAAAAACCATTTAAATCATATTGAAAAACTTTTACATAGGATTGTTCTTTGATAGTTTTCCAACATTGTCATCTTTTTTCAAAACTCGCTCCACTAGCTGAATATTGTTCCTTGATTTATTTTAGGACTTTGGGCCAAATATCAGCATAGTCGATCAGCATTTACCCATTGATACTCGAAGGTGAAGTTTGTAAGGAAAAAAAATCGGAAAAATGTATGAAAAACCAGTTTTCTTCGGTTTTCTATTCCGCTGCGACCAAATGTTCCCAAAAGTGAAATTATTGGCAATTCAATGCTCTACAACTTTGTAAAAAATACCAAAGCTGTAAATCTAGATCAATTTCACTCAAAATCTGCGCAAGCGCTTAAATAAGCCAACCATGGAGTTGGTGGTCATTTTTTTTAGGCACCCTAATTCACGGTGGTCTAGATCGCAAAATTAAGAAAAGAATAGATTTTCCATAAGATGTCGAAGTTTTGGTGTCTTCAGAAGAGTTGTTGTAAATGGAAAGGGGAAACTTTAGATTTTGTTGAAAATTAGGTTAATTCACGATTAGGATGCTTTTGAAAATCTTAATTTTCATGAATATTTTTTAGTTTTTTTAAGTTTTCTAGAAAGTTGTTGTGCCTGGCAAATCAATCACCTTTGTCCAAGCCACCAAAATTAAATCTTTTAATCTACGCCATCTGCGAAATAATTAAGTGAAAGCATCGTAAATCAGTTTTTTTTTTTAACAAACCTTCATAAATCAGTTTTTTTAACGTAGCAAGTCTGGGTAAAGTGATGTTCAGGTGGAATTTTTTTTTAGCAAAGTTGAGATAGGGACACAACCCTTTAAACATTATCATGTCTTATTGAGAAAAACCTGAGAATTTGCAAAATCCTTAAAAATAACTTTAACCCAATCTCACCCCAGACTCAATGTCATCTCATGACGGTATTACAAATTCATCAACAGTTTTTATTCTAAAGTTTAACGTCTTTTTTACAATTTTAAGCAACGACTGTTTGAAAAAAAATTACCGCTTCAGCAAAACTAACCAAATGCAACTCTTTACAGGTCTTGCAAACGCTAGGCTATACCCAGCCGTCCGGAGCTGTCCACTTGCGGTGCACGGGAATTTCTCATTCTTTCCTTCAACTGTCCATCCCTGTGCAGTGTGGGTGGTGGTGTCGTTTCATCAGGCAGAGAAGGCCCACGAACAGGATTTCTTTTGTCTTTGCGATGACGCGATGCGCCCTTGTTTTCCCACCCCAAAGCCTCAAGGCCTCGTCCTCGATGTCCTTCTTTTCTTCTCCTTGAATGATCTATTAGCAAACACGTCTTCCTTATTTTTTGAATCCGGCTCTTTTCACCGGTCGCTGGAAGCTGCACATAAAATTTTCCCAGAGAAAATCACCCACCACCACCACCACAAAGAATGAGTCGAGGACTTTTCCAACATCCGTCCACATGCATTAGACTCACTTCGGACAGTCCAGAAAGAGCGGAGAGACATCCGGAGCAACCAACAGTCACTTTTCTTTTGTTTTTACGCTCGTCCTCAACCTTAGTAGATGTACTAGGAAACCACCCCCCCCTCTGAAAGAAAAGGGGTTTGAATGTGGAACGGAAAAACGCCTCGGCCCCGCACACTGATGGATGCTAATGAAACTCAGGATGGCCCCCGGGAACCATAGTCTGTCTTAAATAGTCCTGACAGTTGTAGAAAACACACTCCCACACACATCCGCACACACCACGGTCACAAAGCTTGGCGCTGGCCTGCGATGGCGCATCGGATGAGTTTGTAGTAAAAGCATCTCTCTTAGACGGCTGTCTCGGGTTGGTCCGGGAAAATGTCATCCTGTCTGGTGACGCTTGAAGCCGCAGAGCATCTTCAAACAAATAGTGCATTTAGCGCAATTTTTGAGGAGAATAATGCTGATTCTGATTTTAACAAGGAAATACACTCATGAAACTTAATTTAAGATCCATTTTTTTTTGTTTTTTGTTTTTTGTTTTTAGTTTTTAGTTTTTTGTTTTTTGTTTTTTGTTTTTTGTTTTTTGTTTTTTGTTTTTAGTTTTTAGTTTTTAGTTTTTAGTTTTTTGTTTTTTGTTTTTTGTTTTTTGTTTTTTGTTTTTTGTTTTTTGTTTTTTGTTTTTTGTTTTTTGTTTTTTGTTTTTTGTTTTTTGTTTTTTGTTTTTTGTTTTTTGTTTTTTGTTTTTTGTTTTTTGTTTTTTGTTTTTTGTTTTTTGTTTTTTGTTTTTTGTTTTTTGTTTTTTGTTTTTTGTTTTTTGTTTTTTGTTTTTTGTTTTTTGTTTTTTGTTTTTTTGTTTTTTGTTTTTTGCTTTTTGTTTTTTGTTTTTTGTTTTTTGTTTTTTGTTTTTTGTTTTTTGTTTTTTGTTTTTTGTTTTTTGTTTTTTGTTTTTTGTTTTTTGTTTTTTGTTTTTTGTTTTTTGTTTTTTGTTTTTTGTTTTTTGTTTTTTGTTTTTTGTTTTTTGTTTTTTGTTTTTTGTTTTTTGATTTTTTTTTGTTCTGCGTTGAAATTGTAACAAAATATCACACAAATTATACTCAAGTAGCAACATCGTTGACCAAACCAAACTTTACAAAATCACCCAATATTTGTCTTCCATCCAGCTTCCACGAACTCATAAAACAGTCAAACTTCTAAACTTACGACAACCGCACCAAATGGCCCCGCACAATACGATTCAGAATTTCTTTATGTCATATATCACCTCCACCGTGGCTGCTGCTGTCCACTCAATTTAGGCATTTAGTTTCATCGTTTTTATTCCAGTTCATCTCTAATATTTTACCTCCCGTCCCCCTTTTCCCCTTTAAAACTTCATCCAAACTCCATCAAATCTTCCCATCATCAATTCGAAACGTGGCCCACACATCTTCTGCTGAGGTCTCTTCGGAATTGTTGCTTGAGGAGGTCCACATGAAAGCAAATCAGGGGCGCGCACTAATTTGGAAACGCAATAAATTATGGTAAATTCAAAGTTATTCAGAGATGGCTACCCCGCCAGTGGTCCCAGGAGACTCTAAACTTCTTGGACGCAGGAATGATAAACGTCAAAGTGAATCAAATAATTTAGAATTATAAGGCTGGTGGAATTCTTCTCGGGCTGAGAGGTATTTGATTCACAAAGGAGAGTGGAATTAAGAAATATGTATGATATTCTCAATTTGATTTAAAATATTGAAGTTGAAGTTGAAGTTATTGAACAACTGACCTCAATCGATACCGAAACAAAATTTTGATGAATTTCCTATAATTATCCTAAAAAGCCAGACACCATGTCCAAAAACAACGAATCCGGATGCAATTTGGCGCAGTATTTTTGCGATCGCTTTATTTACTGCGCGGCCAGCAATAAAATGTTTTGACCGTGTGCAATTGACACTAATCACCCCCTGCACCGGTCAACGGGTTCCGGCTTTTGGCCTGCGAACCAAAACATGGTCCACGGTTGATCTCGTCACGGGCCATGTGATGTTATGAACCACACATACATACATACGCAGGGAGTTGCACACGCAAAACATCGCGTGGTCCTCATTTTAATGCTGCTTAGTTTATGACAATTGTTGTCAATATTTTCCAACCCGCGGGTAATATCCGGTGCGCAACGCATTTGAAGCTTTTCGCTGGTGACCGTGTCATTCCGGAGTGGCGGGGATCCATTTCTGTCACCGCGGAACATGGCAAAGATTCCGGGGCGCGCGTGTTTCGCATATCGTCACAGGTAATGGGACAAAAAAACAATGTGTTCATTTTCATTAAATTTGTATTAATAATACAACTTATTACATAATTTTTACGATGGTGCAATTTACTGAATTGTTCAGAGATCTAGCCAAATCTATTACTTTTTCAGTTTTGCTTTTTCTTAAAGAGTATTTTTTTAAATGGTAACCATTTTTAACGATTCTTGTCAACATCAAACGCAACTTCTTCCGATAAATTTGGTACCGTAAACCAAGAAAGGATATTTTTTTCAAACGGTATAAAAATAAAGATATTATTAACTATAATTTATTTAAAAAAAATGATTTTCATAACAATATCAGTTGTTGATGCCATTAAAAGCGATTTTATGGCATTATTGAAAAAAAGTTACCGTAAAACGGGGTGACTTTGATAGCCGGGGTGACTTTGATAGGTTTGCGATTTTTCCGCAAAATGAAGAGTACAATTAAAATACGTACGGAATGGTTCAGAATAGAGCGTCCAATTTCCCGAGTTTACAAATTTCCCGGGAAACGGGAAATTTTCAGCTAATTTCCCGGGAAATCCCGGGAATTCCCGGGAAATTTTAAATTTATTGAAAATTGTTATGATGTTGGTTTTAATTAATATTATGCAATCAAATTGTATAGCACATCAACATTAATGGTTCAAATAAGTGTGAAGATCAATTAACAGCTTGACTGCATGTAAAAAATCATTCAACTACAAGAGAAATTTTAAACTACTAGGTACTAGGTATTCAACCAATTGAATTAATTCTTTTTGCACAAATTCGATTTTCATCTCATTTGATCATGGTTAACAAAATCGTAAAAAAATCTCAATTTTAATTTGGAGGTAAGGAGTTAATATTGTTTTGATGAAATAACATCAATCTGTTAAAAGCTTACCTAATTGTAATAATTTAATACTCATTAAGCAAGATCTATTCTCAGTTGCTTCAAAAATTAATATTATCAAAAATAATTCTGATATCATAATTTCTGATAATCTGATTAATTATATATAAACCAAACAATACATTTAAATGAACAAAATCATGTTGAGTTTGTTCATTTATTATTTTTTCAGAGCATTTTAAAAAAATAGTTCCAAAAATTTGAGAAAATGTATACTTCTGCTTAAATTTCGGGACTTCCCGGGAAATCTACAAATTTCCCGGGAAACGGGAACTATTTTTTTTCGGGAAATCCCGGGAATTCCCGGGAATTTTTTTCCCGGGACGGGAAATTGGACGCTCTAGTTCAGAATCATACTGACCGTGGTAGAGAAGTGTTCAAAGTACCTCAAGAAGGACTTTGCATAAAATTTTGAAATGTTTAAAAAGTTAGTTAACTATAATTAAGAAAATGTTGATGAAAGTCATTATTTAAAACTTCTCAAAGTGTCATGATTTGCTCAATGAACATGATTTTGAATCGGAAAACGGAATGTATTTTTGGGTTCTTTGGACAATTTTCCACTAGGAGAATGTTAAATAAGTTTGTAAATAATAAAAATTATGTGTCCTTGAAACACAATTAAAAAAAACTCCAAATTTATAGGCAATTTCAGTTGAACAAATTTCATGTTAAATGTGAAAACTTGTGATTCGTGCTTTGTATTCAGTTTTAAATGCAATATAAATCGATAATTTTATAAACAAAACTAGTTTTAACAAATTTCAGGCAAAATTCCTACCTTTCAACAATTTTATGTAAAATTTATAAGTATTTTGATAAAAAGTTTATAAACTTAGTTAACTAAATATAAACAATGATTTTTTTTTTCTTAAAAACTATATCAGCTACTTTAGTGATGGTACATCTATCTATATATATAAAAAATTTCGACGGTTTTGTTCGAACGCGAATCAGTTCAATACGGAGCGTCGGATCGAGGTTTTCTTTATTGCGTTGGGTTCGTATTAGCCCAAGGAAGGTTTATACGCTAGCTAATTGACACTTTGGCCACTCTGGAACCGATTCCGGAGCATCGGCAAATTGTATGGGGAAAGTTACGTAAAATCAAATTTTGATCACAGGAGGCAGAAAAAAGGCAGAATGAAGTTTGTCGGGTAAGGCTTGTTTAACATACAAATAAAGTTTGAACATCTTAAATATGATTTTAACAAGAAAAACTATGACTATCAAAGTCACCCCGGAATTTAAACTAAGAATTTTTAACGTAACTATTTTTCTAAACACTATTGAAAAAACTTTTTTTCCAAAATAGTGCATGGACTTTGTGTGGCCTACCCCAGTACATGTTTTAAAAATAATAATCTTGAGAAAAACCTTACCTGTTGGAAAATATTTCAAAAACAAATTGAAATCCTATCAAAGTCACCCCGGTTTACGGTACTTAATTCACCTTCAGGTGGTTGCTGCCTTCCTCATATTTATGTAGTGAATACACAGCCGTCGGGACCGTGGTGAAGGGGTAAGCGTGGTTGCCTCTCACCCAGTCGGCCTGGGTTCGATCCCAAACGGTCCCGGCGGCATTTTTCGAGACGAGATTTGTCTGATCACGCCTTCCGTCGGACGGGGAAGTAAATGTTGGCCCCGGACTATCCTAGAGATTAGGTCGTTAGCTCAGTCCAGGTGTAGGAGTCGTCTCCCTGGGTCCTGTCTCGGTGGAGTCGCTGGTAGGCAGTTGGACTAACAATCCAAAGGTCGTCAGTTCGAATCCCGAGGTGGATGGAAGCTAAGGTGTAAAAAGAGGTTTGCAATTGCCTCAACAATCAAGCCTTCAGACACCTAGTTTCGAGTAGGAATCTCGCAATCGAGAACGCCAAGGCAATGCTGTAGAGCGAATAATTTGATTTGATTTTGACACAGCCTTAAAATACTGTATAAATAACACTTAAATAGTTATATCTTATGAAAGGGTTGTCTGATCTTCAACCTTTTGGGCTCGACTTAAAAAAATCACCCTTTTTACAATCTTCCGGAACTTAGTCAAAATATTTTTTTTAACATAACTTTTGAAGGACTTCACTAAACTTGCTGTCACTATTCAATGAATTACGAGAACCCAAGATGGATCGAATGAGACCAAAACGGTTAAAATACGTTCAGTCTGGAGATAATCGAGTGACAATGTATTTTCCACATACCTACACACATTCACACAGACATTTGCTCAGAACTCGAGTCGATATGTATACGGTGAAGGTGGGTCTACGAGATCAAATTACGAAGTTCATTTTTCGAGTGATTCTAACCTTTTATCATTGAGGTGAGGAAGGCAAAACCAAACTTACAATGAAACTTGTTGTACCTGGAAATGTCTTAAATTCTCTACTAGAAATGCTAAATACCTGTAAAAGAAAATTTGATTTTGGTTTAATAAATTTAAACAATTGTAACTTGAAAACTAACTTAAACTGTTTTTAGTGTAAGCTCTGAAAAAACGAGCAAACAACAACTTTCAAATCGTCATTTTTTTTTATTAGGATGAGTTCAAACTGTTCTGAGATATTTCTGCGAGATTCTGTAATGTTTCTGTGATTTTTAACATTTTAACAAATATGAGCATTTTTTCAAAAGCCTGATTTTCAACCTTTTTAATATTTGAGTTTTATATTCATTTGATATAATTGTCACCTTATTTATTTTTATTCTTTGAATATAACTTAATTTTTGTTTCAGTTATATTTTTTGTATTACGGAAATTTCAAAATTTTATTTCCGGTTCTACCCCGCCCATTTTACCATTTCGATTTTTTCTTAAAAAAATCAGGGGACAAAATAATATTGAATGATTAAAGAATAATGTTTGTCATTGAAATCCAAAATAAAAAGAAACGGTACAATATTCTGAATACATTGTATACACACAAAAAAAGATGGTAATATTCATCAGGAAAATGACAGAATTTGTGTAAAAAATGTGTACCTAATGCATCAGAAACTGTAGAATTTTCATCAGTTTTTGGTTTTTGGTGAATTTTCATCAGATCATTTTACACTTTTTTTATGTAATATTACTCAAAAAAGAGGTAATAATTTCAACCAACCAAATTTGCAATTTTACAAGTTCAACTTTTTTACTGTTTAATGCTTATTTTTGCACTTTTACACAGAAAAATAGTTGAATTTTGGAAGGATGAAATTTTGATTGGTTGAATATTACCTTTTTTTGAGTAATATTTCCTAAACATTGAGTAAAAATATGAACCTGATAAAAACGATAATGTTTTTTATGATGTATTGCGCAATTCTCACTAACTTGGACTTCGCACTAAATTATTGCTATCGATCGCACTATTGCGACTTGTCAAACTGGCTTGGGAAATTTTAATTTTCTCAAAAATATATCAAAGCGAGCCGATGTTGCTCACCGGTCAATCGCAATTTTAAAGTGCGAATGTCCAGTTTGGTGGAAACTGCGACTGGAAATGTAAATAAACAAATGCTGGTTGCCTAGTTTTTGGAAATTTTGTTGTCAAAAGTGCGAGAGAAAAGTGCGGGCCAAATCCAAGTTACAGTGCAAGGATCAATAATATAACACATTTCTTTTTTGACACATAATATGTCACCATTCCCTGCTGAATTTTTTTCTGTGGAGTCAACAGATTTTTCAACCTTTTTACATTTTTTTCAGCTCGGTAAAAGACGTCAATTTTTAGGATAACATAATCTCCTAAATTAATTGATATATTTCAAATTTTCTATAAAAGCTAACTGTAATGATATATGAAGCACGGATGATTATTTTTGTTGCAAGGACATAAACTTTGCATAAAATTTGTTTAAGCCCAAGGGGCTATCCATAAACCAAGTGAACTCGGTAACTATTGATCCTCTAAAGTGTTCATGAATGGTTCCTATTAATGATACTTGTTTCAATATGAGCAGCAGAAAAAAGTCTAAAATCGAACGCATTTTTAAGGTTTTTTTTAATTTTTCATTATAATATCCATGGTTCCGAAATTTTTGTTGAGTTTTTCATTTAACCCTCTACAACCTAACCCCGCCTTTAGACGGGCTTTGATCTAAAAATTCGCCAAAAATCAATTTTCCAACCGATTTTTGATCTATAACCCACCGGAGGTCGCGTACGTGTACTTTGTACACAGTTTGTAAGGGCACTTGTAAGAAAGGCGAAAACACGCGACTTCTCGAAGGAAAAAAAGCATTGTAAAGAAGAACTCTTAAAATTTTAGAAAATTTCATGGTTGGAAGTTTAACTTGTTTTATGTGACTTGGCCAATGTTTTTAAAAATGTCATTTTTTAGGGATCAACTTTGGCTGTGTTTTTTAACTAACATTTCCTATATTTTCATTAAAAAGAAGTATGCAGTAATTTTTGTAGTGTCCCAGACTATGCCTCTACGCATTTTTTTTTGCAATTTAAATGATGATGGTGCGATTCTATAACAGAAAATGTGAAAAACATGCAAAAAATTGAAAAAGTGACTGCAAAAACGTGAAAAAATTAGATAGGCGAATATTAGGTGGTAGAGAAGGCCAAATAATACCAAAAACAAACATAAACTAAACAAGATAAATGCAAATTAAAATACTAAAAATGAAACAAGAAAAACATAAAACATGAGAAGTAAAGTTTTTCGTAGAACAAAAGTTGCTCAAAATGACCTCCTGAACACGGGAAAAAGAATTTTCTATTCCGACAATATTTTTCTTGTTTAATCTTTCAATTTATTATTGTGGCAATTTAATCATGATTTAGAATTTGGATTTTTTAAATCACAAATCATCACTTATGGCATTGTGAACTAAATCATTTGTTTTGAATAAACCAATAAAAATTAAAATAGAACAAAACAATTTGTTTGTAAATTTGATATTTGCATGGCAGCAAACAAAGGAGAGATCAAAAATACTAAAAGAAAAGTTAAAAATATTTTTAAATTAGATGAAAAAAAATCAGAAATTGACCAATCATGACAATTTTTAAAGATACTATTCTAAAAAATTCAAAGTTAATATCCCTTGAATCTGAAAAAGTCAAAGGCTTATTGCAATAATTTATTTTCAAATAACAACTTAATTTAAAAAAAAAATCTTTTTTTTCAGTTCTTTACATAAGCATTAGGGTGGGTACGTTTTTCAAAAAGTTCTCGGATCAAGTTTTAGTATGGTTCTCCTTGTAAGGCATGCCCATAGGGACTTTCATGCCAAATATCAGCTCATTTGGTTGTAAACTGGCTGCGCGCATCAGGGTTAAAGTTTACATGGGAATTTCTATGGGAAATTGGAACTTTTTGTTCAAACGCTTCTACAGGTCTGGGAAAATCACGCGCCAACTTCTGGTATGGTCAGGCCTATGGGGAATGGTCTGGAGAACACTTTTCCCGAAGAGAGCATATGGATTCGTTGTCCCTAGACCTGGCGCATCGGCAAACAATCCGATGTCTCCGGAATTAACGGTTTTCCCTCAAAAAGCATCAAATTTTCCTTAGCATGCTATGAAAGCTCGATGAAAAACCGCGACGCCATACGTCAGGCAGCTACCACGTGGGTGAAAAACGGCTGGAATATTCAATTGCAAACCTTCTTTCAACTAGAAAATGATCATTTCGAGCAATCCTGATATTATTTAGTCGAATTCAGAATCTTTGCATAGCAAATTTGTATTTTTTTGCAAATTTTTCAACCACGTGGTAGCTGCCTGACGTATGGCGTCGCGGTGTTCATCGAGCTTTCATAGCATGCTAAGGAAAATTTGATGCTTTTTGAGAGAAAACCGTTGATTCCGGAGACATCGGATTGTTTGCCGATGCGCCAGGTCTAGGGACAACGAATCCATATGCTCTCTTCGGGAAAAGTGTTCTCCAGACCATTCCCCATAGGCCTGACCATACCAGAAGTTGGCGCGTGATTTTCCCAGACCTGTAGGAGCGTTTGAACAAAAAGTTCCAATTTCCCATAGTAATTCCCATGTAAACTTTAACCCTGATGCGCGCAGCCAGTTTACAACCAAATGAGCTGATATTTGGCATGAAAGTCCCTATGGGCATGCCTTACAAGGAGAACCATACTAAAACTTGATCCGAGAACTTTTTGAAAAACGTACCCACCCTAATAAGCATATATAAAATGTTTATAAATGGTACGTAAATACTCCAAAAAACCTGTATCTTTTAAGGGATTTCCTGATCGTTTAGTGTCTTTGGTAGAGTTGTAGGAATTGATAAGGAATATTCAGAAAAGTTGGTCTCGGAAAAAGAAATTTTTTTCCTTGATAATTTTTTTCATATTAAAAAAAACTAACATAATCCGTATTTTATTAGTTTTCAAAATTTGTTGATATGTAGGACAGAAAGCCGCGTGGTTTTGAAAAAAAGTCCCATATTCTGGGCACCCTATTGGACAATCATAGACATTATTAAAAGAATGAAAAACAGGATTTTTTCAGTAAAAATTTAACTTGAAGTGGCTATGCCTTAAAAACGATGTACATCATCAAAAAATCTGTTAAGTATTTTTCGATTGCAAATGAGATTTTACATAAAAAATCTAAATAAAAAAGCTTAAATAAAATTTAATTTTTTCCAAAAACAATTAATTTTTTCAACAAATCATAACCAGGTGGCAACATTTTTGTTAATACTTTTCTTTGGCTCAAAAGTTGCGGGTTTTTATTCCTAAAATGATGATTGTTCGAGCCACTATAAAGAAGACAAAGCCCGAAAATATTTGCAACTATGAATCCGGTGAAATCCATTTGTTTGTGGTGGTACTTTTTTGGGGTGAGCGTTCGTGCGTCCGTTCCGGGCAGGTATTTAATTTGTGATTTTCAACTGATTAGCCGATGTTTTTCCGGTGTATATCGAAACCGCTGTAATCATGTCGTCCAGACTGAATCTTGCGTGCGTTCGGAGTCCCTCCCCCTCCCATTCGATTTCTGCCTGCATTTGTGTGCACATTTGAGTGCGTGGAAAACTCTATAAAATATTCAACTGGTGTGTGTGTGTGTGTGTGTTTGTTTGTGATTGCATTTTATTACAAGCCATTTCCGCTGCACACGCACGCACTGGTTCAAGTCCGGGAAAGAATTGGCTGGCCTCGTTTTGTTTGCTTGCCCGGAGAAAGAGTGCGAGAGGGAGAGAGTGTTTTTAATCGAATGTTTGCCGTTCGATTACGGAGTGGCGGTTGATTAGGCTCCATTTAGCCCACTCACCTCTGTCCATTATGGTGTGGCGGAAATGGACAAAAAGCAGGGGGGAAGGGTTAAACAAAACGGTCAATTTACATCAGGTTTAATTAGATGATTAAAGGTATTACAACGGTCGGGGTTCATAATTGTTTGGACCACTTTTTGCCTGACACGCTGTGTATGTGGTTGTGTTTTAGTATTTTTTTCATTAGTTTATTTGATGCGTTACCTTTGTTACATTGTGAACATCGAAATTGGATGATGTCAATTGAGAGTCAATCAATTTTGAAATTATCAATTATGTTAATTAGATTGACCTGGCTTTTGTTGCACCGTATAATTCCAAAATTGTAGATAATTTTACTTTAACATTACATGAAACGTTGTGTAGCACTTTAGGTAGGCAATTTAGTTTTCTTTAAAAACTTTTCAGACATTAACTTATGCAAATAATTGTTCCTTGCTGGTTACAAATACCCTCCTCTCACTACACTGTAATAAAAACGTCTTCCAACCACAAAACTCATCACCACCAAACAGCCATTATTAATAAGAAATTATTCATGGAAACCAATCATTCCCACAGAATGTCACCCCATCTCGTAACCGGGTGTGTCGCCACGGCCCAGAGACAATCGTTTCCTGTGACAACTTCTGGCACTTTTCTCGCCCATTGCCAGCTTGACAGCCCATATTTATCATCATTCACGGCGGCAGAAACAAACAACTCAACCCCCTTCCCTCACCCGCAAGTTCACTAAATACTACCCAGAAATAGTACACCTGGTTGCACTTTACATTTCCTCCTGGCAGTGACTTTTGCCGACAAGACAGCACCTTCTTTTCAGGTGCGAACTCTGTCTTTCACCCTGTGCTGTTTTTCATTTTTCCAGGCTGTAGGAAAAACTTTGCCACAAAAATCGTTGCTGCCATTTGACGGCCTCAACCCCGCCGCGCCGCGTTTGCGAATAAATTGAGAAACTATACACATTATTATTATTCATGTTTTGAAGCCTCCCCACCGCAGTGCCTCCACTGTAAAATGTCACCCTCTCACGCAAGGGGTTGATAATGAGAGAGGTGGGTGGAGGTGGGAGGGAACTTTTACCCCACAAACTGTTTTTTCGGTTCATTTCATAGTCTTGTCTTGTTGCAGCGATGACGGTTCTGTCTTTGTTAACGGCTCAAGTTTTTGTCTTTGGAAGTAGATGTACTAAGGTTGTTCAAAATGTTATGTTAGGTGCATTTCAAATCAACTCGATAACTTAGAATTTTTGGTTCCATGCAACACATTGTTTATTCTGTTTTAATTTTATTCGAACCAACAATCAATCAATAATGTTTAAGATTTACTGTGATTTTGAAGCCATTTTGCCTTCCTCAATGAAGTAAGGTTTCAATCCTGCTCTAAAAATGAACTTTTCACATAAAGCTCGTAGACCCACCTTCACATATACCTATCAAGAATCGAAAACTGAACAAATGTCTGTCCGTCTGTGTGATGTGTGTATGTGTGTAAGTGTGTTACCAATAATGTCACTAAGTTAACTCAACACTGGCTGAACCGATTTAGGCAAAACTGGTCGTATTTGACTCGGTTTAGGGTCCCATAGCTCGAGTTTAAACAAAATAAATTCGATAAATAGTTCAAAAGTTATGTATATAAATGTGTTTTCGCATATATCCGGATGTAAGAAATCAAAATCTTATCAAATATCATCATATTATTTACCGTTTGATAATTTATCGAAAGACCTTTCAAAAGATTCTAAAAAAATGAAAATCTGGCAATCCTGTCCCAAGTTATGACCACTTAAGTTATATTTATGTACTTTTTTGAGGCTGGATCTCACTTATCTGAACGAAAACTATATCCGGACCCATCTTCCAACCTATCGTTGCATAGGTATTCGAAATCCATCCAAACGCATCTAAAGGATCTGGTAATTCTATCAATATTTTTTGAGTTAGATTTTAATTGAACTAAGTTGGTTCCATACCTACAATCTTGTTTTCTGCGTACTTTGTTTCCAATAAATTTATAATCCAGATGGAAATTATTTACAGTTTTTTTTAGGAGTGAAAAAGGCACCAACCAACGTAGGTAGGTTAAGTTAGTTTTTTTTATTTATTCTGTTTTCTTTTATTTTTCTGATCGCAATACTGTCATTCTCGGCATTACTTCGATTTGAGTGAAACTTTGTCCTAAGGGGTAGTTTTTGTCCCTGATCACGAATTCAAAATTTGAAAATTTAGTGTTTAAAGTAATTTTATTTAAATTTGAACACCCGAGATAATGGCGTACTCAAAATTATTATAAACGTATTTCTCATCGATTTTGTGTCTACCAAAAAGTCACAAGTCTCTTCACAATTTTAGCAGCTGTTCAAAAATGATGTACGTCATTATATTCGAAAACGTGAATATTAGAAAAACTGTATCTCTTTTAAGGAATTTTCTGAGCGATTTGGTGTTTTGAGCCAAATTGTAGGTTATGTATAAGGACTATTCAGAAAAATTAGCAACATACTTAAAAAATACCCATTTTTGTAATACCTTATCTCCCTTGATTTTTAATATATTTAGATGTGATTGGTTTTCTTAATTTTCACAAATCGATTTTACTAGATTTTTTTTCGATTTGATGAAAATTTGTCCATGTATTCACTATGTGAAATGACGTCATTTTGCATTATTAGGCTGATCATAAAAAAAAAGTATTTAAATGTATGAAATGCTGTCTCTTTATTAAGAAGGGATTTCCTGACCGAATTGGTATGTAGAGCTGTGACTAATAGTTGAATTCTTAAAAAAATATATATATGTTCTACAGTATGTTTTAATTTTCGAAACGTTTAAAAATTTTATATTTTTGTGAGATAAAGTAAATTATACACGCAAAAAAGTCCGTTCGCGTAAACGTGAACAACGTACCATGAAAATGGAAACAAAGCAAATTTTATGATAAGATTTTGCACCGTGAACAAATGCATGTTTGCAATCGATTTCCATGAACGTTTGTTCACGAAAAACCGTAACGCCTGGTCTGGTTACGTTTTTCTAGTTCCCGTAATCATAAACTTCGTTCATGGTATTAGGAAACAAATCATAAATTTGTTCACGCTCATGCGAACAAAAAACACGAAATTGTGGGCGTAGCCACAGCTTTGAAACAGAGACGAAGAACGTTCAGAAATTATTAAACGGGAAAGTGACAGTTGTACGGTATCATTCACTGATCACGTGACGAACTATTTAATTTTGGCACGTGTACGGATTTAGTTTTCTACAGTCAGTTATTCCATAGACTAAATATATATAGATACGCCACTCCCCTGTTGGGGCTGGCGACACTACCGCCACGCCAAAATTGCACCTGGTGGCAATTTACAGGTACTACTTTTCGATGTTTCCAAAGGGAAAATTATTTTCCTCAGTTTCAGTTCAAATGTTACGGTTGCATCGTAGCAACAGCTGCTTTTCAAACTTTGTTTATTTTCTGTCAACATTTCACCAACAAGTGGGACTTCAAATCGTTGGCTTTTTTCCTCTGAGAACAAACCGGTGCGGGCATCTCCGACCACCGAAAATCCAACGATCGGAGCTGATTCCTCCGACGGTGCCATCCGTTCAGCTTGGAGACGTGTTAGCAAGTGAGTAGAATAAATGTTAACAGAAAAATTGCTTATGAGAAAATTTATTTTTACAGGCCCTCTGGTTGCACACAAAACCTGATTAACCATTCCACTAAAGCAAACAAAAACTCTGCAGCGTTCTAGAATCTGACCGAAACTGTCAGCGCTTTTATCGGCCACAGCTTTCTCGTGTGGACAAAACTCCAGCAAAGCTTTTCCCGGGGCCCGGTTCTACAAGAACCACGGAGTGCGACAATCCACCGTTTCCGGAATAGCTGCTAACTTGCCGGAGGCGAGCGGAAACATAAATCTAATCTAAACACATGCTGGCCACCATTATGAAACGCCTCGATTTTTGTTGCAACTGTTTCCTGTTCTATTTTGTTAATTGATAATAACATGTTGACTCAATAAAAATGATATCATACATCTACATGCTGATTAAATTTTATTTGTTTAGATTTTGGAACGGCTCCTGAACTTTTCCCAAAGCTCAAGATTGTTCTTGCGGTTCAATGTCAGCCGGGTAGTTTAGAAGACGGACGGTGGGATCAGCATTACATTTGTTTGTCTATTCTTACGCTGCATTTTAGCAAAAGTTTAACATTCACGTCTGAAAAAAAAATAATTAAAAAATTAAGCATCCACTCATACTTTTTACATACTACATACTTTTTCATCTGGCCGGGGGAGTGGAGCAAATCCAAAGAGGCTTCGCCATCGAGTGGGAACAGTCCGTTTTTGGCTTGAAGAGAGTCATCTCCTCCCGTTTCCGGTTCTTTAATTCTAGCTAGATTCTTAACAGCTGCTGCCACAGCTACATGCCCTGCTGGAGTACCCACCTGGTGGCCGATTTTTTACGTGTTTTGGGATTTAAAATGGTAAATTACGAAAATAGTTTGTTCAAGGAGTTGTTGAACCAAATTTGGTGACACTTTGTCAAAAACAAAACAATTTTTCAACAGGCAAGTGCACAGAGTACTATGATTTTGTTTTCCAATTTAGTACCTGTAAATTGACGATGGCGGCGCGCAGAGCGCTAAAGGGGTGTCGCCAACTAGGTATATGGAGCAACTTACAAGTGGGACATCTACTTGATTAAGGTTATTCGGGTGGCAAAATTAGATAATTTAACCGATTTTGGAATTTTTGGCCGCAAATGACAAATACCGGGAACGTGCCCAATTCAAGGGCAGCCAACGGACCCTGGACCAACCTGGTCACTCCGGAACGGGTCACCGGTTACCGGTGGCCACTTCGGGACACTTCGGAATTTGCAAGAAACCAGGTCATGTGACGTATCAAAATTCATCAAATTAAAAACTGTGACCATTTTAAGTGATGCCAACGTCACCTGGACCAACCTGGCCACTCCGGAACGGGACACCGGTTACCGGTGGCCACTTGAGGTCACTTCGGAATTTGCAAGGAAACGGGTCACGTGACGTATCAAAATTCATCAAATTAAAAACTGTGACCATTTTAAGTGAAACCAATGTCCTCTGGCCCAACCTGGCCACTCCGGAACAGGACACCGGTTACCGGTGGCCACTTGGGGACACATCGGAATTTGCAAGACACCAGGTCATGTGACGTATCAAAATTCATCAAATTAATAACTGTGACCATTTTGAGTGATGCCAACGTCATCTGGACTAACTTGGCCACTCCGGAACGGGTCACCGGTTACCAGTGGCCACTTGGGGTCACTTCGGAATTTGCAAGGAACCGGGTCACGTGACGTATCTAAATTCATCAAATTAAAAACTGTGACCGTTTTAAGTGAAACCAATGTCCTCTGGCCCAGCCTGGCCACTCCGGAACGGGACACCGGTTACCGGTGGCCACTTCGGGACACTTCGGAATTTGCAAGAAACCAGGTCATGTGACGTATCAAAATTCATCAAATTAAAAACGGTGACCATTTTAAGTGATCCCAACGTCACCTGGACCAACCTGGCCACTCCGGAACGGGTCACCGGTTACCGGTGGCCACTTAGGGACACTTCGGAATTTGCAAGGAACCGGGTCATGTGACGTATCAAAATTCATCAAATTAAAAACTGTGACCATTTTAAGTGAAGTCAACGTCACCTGGACCAACCTGGCCACTCCGGAATGGGTCACCGGTTACCGGTGGCCACTTAGGGACACTTCGGAATTTGCAAGGAACCGGGTCATGTGACGTATCAAAATTCATCAAATTAAAAACTGTGACCGTTTTAAGTGAAACCAATGTCCCCTGGCCCAACCTGGCCACTCCGGAACGGGACACCGGTTACCGGTGGCCACTTCGGGACACTTCGGAATTTGCAAGAAACCAGGTCATGTGAAGTATCAAAATTCATCAAATTAAAAACTGTGACCATTTTAAGTGATGCCAACGTCACCTGGACCAACCTGGCCACTCCGGAACGGGTCACCGGTTACCGGTGGCCACTTGGGGTCACTTCGAAATTTGCAAGGAACCGGGTCACGTGACGTGTCAAAATTCATCAAATTAAAAACTGTGACCGTTTTAAGTGAAACCAATGTCCTCTGGCCCAACCTGGCCACTCCAGAACGGGACACCGGTTAGCGGTGGCCACTTCGAGACACTTCGGAATTTGCAAGAAACCAGGTCATGTGACGTATCAAAATTCATCAAATTAAAAACTGTGACCATTTTGAGTGATGCCAACGTCACCTGGACCAACTTGGCCACTCCGGAACGGGTCACCGGTTACCGGTGGCCACTTGGGGTCACTTCGGAATTTGCAAGGAACCGGGTCACGTGACGTATCAAAATTTATCAAATTAAAAATTGTGACCGTTTTAAGTGAAACCAATGTCCTCTGGCCCAACCTGGCCACTACGGAAATACAAAAATACAAAAATACAAAAATACAAAAATACAAAAATACAAAAATACAAAAATACAAAAATACAAAAATACAAAAATACAAAAATACAAAAATACAAAAATACAAAAATACAAAAATACAAAAATACAAAAATACAAAAATACAAAAATACAAAAATACAAAAATACAAAAATACAAAAATACAAAAATACAAAAATACAAAAATACAAAAATACAAAAATACAAAAATACAAAAATACAAAAATACAAAAATACAAAAATACAAAAATACAAAAATACAAAATACAAAAATACAAAAATACAAAAATACAAAAATACAAAAATACAAAAATACAAAAATACAAAAATACAAAAATACAAAAATACAAAATACAAAAATACAAAAATACAAAAATACAAAAATACAAAAATACAAAAATACAAAAATACAAAAATACAAAAATACAAAAATACAAAAATACAAAAATACAAAAATACAAAAATACAAAAATACAAAATACAAAAATACAAAAATACAAAAATACAAAAATACAAAAATACAAAAATACAAAAATACAAAAATACAAAAATACAAAAATACAAAAATACAAAAATACAAAAATACAAAAATACAAAAATACAAAAATACAAAATACAAAAATACAAAAATACAAAATACAAAATACAAAAATACAAAAATACAAAAATACAAAAATACAAAAATACAAAAATACAAAAATACAAAAATACAAAAATACAAAAATACAAAAATACAAAAATACAAAAATACAAAAATACAAAAATACAAAAATACAAAAATACAAAAATACAAAAATACAAAAATACAAAAATACAAAAATACAAAATACAAAAATACAAAAATACAAAAATACAAAAATACAAAAATACAAAAATACAAAAATACAAAAATACAAAAATACAAAAATACAAAAATACAAAAATACAAAAATACAAAAATACAAAAATACAAAAATACAAAAATACAAAAATACAAAAATACAAAAATACAAAAATACAAAAATACAAAAATACAAAAATACAAAAATACAAAAATACAAAAATACAAAAATACAAAAATACAAAAATACAAAAATACAAAAATACAAAAATACAAAAATACAAAAATACAAAAATACAAAAATACAAAAATACAAAAATACAAAAATACAAAAATACAAAAATACAAAAATACAAAAATACAAAAATACAAAAATACAAAAATACAAAAATACAAAAATACAAAAATACAAAAATACAAAAATACAAAAATACAAAAATACAAAAATACAAAAATACAAAAATACAAAAATACAAAAATACAAAAATACAAAAATACAAAAATACAAAAATACAAAAATACAAAAATACAAAAATACAAAAATACAAAAATACAAAAATACAAAAATACAAAAATACAAAAATACAAAAATACAAAAATACAAAAATACAAAAATACAAAAATACAAAAATACAAAAATACAAAAATACAAAAATACAAAAATACAAAAATACAAAAATACAAAAATACAAAAATACAAAAATACAAAAATACAAAAATACAAAAATACAAAAATACAAAAATACAAAAATACAAAAATACAAAAATACAAAAAATACAAAAATACAAAAATACAAAAATACAAAAATACAAAAATACAAAAATACAAAAATACAAAAATACAAAAATACAAAAATACAAAAATACAAAAATACAAAAATACAAAATACAAAAATACAAAAATACAAAAATACAAAAATACAAAAATACAAAAATACAAAAATACAAAAATACAAAAATACAAAAATACAAAAATACAAAAATACAAAAATACAAAAATACCAAAATACAAAAATACAAAAATACAAAAATACAAAAATACAAAAATACAAAAATACAAAAATACAAAAATACAAAAATACAAAAATACAAAAATACAAAAATACAAAAATACAAAAATACAAAAATACAAAAATACAAAAATACAAAAATACAAAAATACAAAAATACAAAATACAAAAATACAAAAATACAAAAATACAAAAATACAAAATACAAAAATACAAAAATACAAAAATACAAAAATACAAAAATACAAAAATACAAAAATACAAAAATACAAAAATACAAAAATACAAAAATACAAAAATACAAAAATACAAAAATACAAAAATACAAAAATACAAAAATACAAAAATAAAAAAATACAAAAACAAATGGAAATATTTGAAATATTTGAAATATTTGAAATATTTGAAATATTTGAAATATTTGAAATATTTGAAATATTTGAAATATTTGAAATATTTGAAATATTTGAAATATTTGAAATATTTGAATAATTTGAAATATTTCAAATATTTCAAATATTTGAAATATTTCAAATATTTCAAAAATTTAAATGTTTCAAATATTTCAAATATTTCAAATATTTCAAATATTTCAAATATTTCAAATATTTCAAATATTTCAAATATTTCAAATATTTCAAATATTTCAAATATTTCAAATATTTCAAATATTTCAAATATTTCAAATATTTCAAATATTTCAAATATTTCAAATATTTCAAATATTTCAAATATTTCAAATATTTCAAATATTACAAATATTACAAATATTACAAATATTACAAATATTTGAAATATTTGAAATATTTGAAATATTTGAAATATTTGAAATATTTTAAATTGGCTTATTTCGGTCTTCCTTGAATACTATAATTACTTGATATACTTGAATTACTTGAATTATTGAAAAAAAAACTCGAATACTCTGAATTACTTGAAATACATTACATGTACTTGAATTTATCGAAATGCTTCAAATGTTTGAATTGCTCCTCCAACCCCAACTCCCCTTCTCCTTCCCTGTGTTGCTTTTCACCATACACAATTTAAACTTTTTCCTTGGAACGTGATTTTTCCCTAGACTCTCCCCTCCCTCAAAAAGCAACGGGCTTTATGCATGAGCCCTTGTGGCCATTTCCCCCTGACGAAACTTACCTAGACTACCCGCCTCCAGAAGTCGAACGATCCAGATACACTCAACAATCACAAACATTTATTAGCAGAGAAAACTTCTTAAAATATCTCTCTGAAAATCAATACAAGCAAATTCCGCCAATCAGCTGGCCAGCACGTCAAAACATGTCTGTTTTGTTTCCAAGCGTTACGGTCGACTTTAAAAAATAACGCAACTTTTCGGCTTTAAACATGGATCACAACTTCGTGAACTAGTTCATAACTTCATGAAGTGCACATCATGATTTCATGATTTTTGTACCATGATTTCATGAATTTGTTCACGTTTCCATGAACACGCTTGTTTGCTAAATTCGTGATTTTTTGTTCATGGCTACGGGAACGCTTTTTTTTGCGTGTAAGATGGTTTGATATATGAAATAAGCAAAGTTATCAACTTTGAGACCTTTTAAAAATTTAACTTTCATTTTTTAATTTTAAAATAATATTCATTGAAAAGATCAGTAAATTTTGCAAAAGTTTAAATCTTGAACATTTCTCAGCAACTCAAAATATGTTTTAAAAGGTGTTTCTCTTTAAAACTCAAAAAACCTGACAATCGCAAGTTCATACCTGAAATTAGAGCTCGTTATTAAAAATACGGTCCCACCCGTGTGGATCAATCGGACCGCGCACTGGACTCACAATCCAGAGGTCGACGGTTCGAATCCCGCGGCGGGCGCTCTAAAATTCTTTGTGTTAATATGGGTATTCGGCGCCGTCGCTCCGTGCCATACTTTCATACACTTAGGAGCCCAGGGCGGCGAAGTCCTTGTAGATAAAAAGGAAGACACTAGTGGTTGGTACTAGCAATGGTGGCCGACAGCTATAAAGTCAACTTCGTTTTTATTAAAAATATTGTAAAGTAGTTTTCGATTGCCAATTTGATTTTGCTTTAAAATTATTTGTTGGAAAAAAATGATTTAAGCTCTTTAAGAAATGTAAGTTGTGATTTTTATTTTCTGATATTTTTTTAAATTGAGCAAATTTACACAAGTTTTACTATTTATCATTGCAAATCCAATCTATGGTTTCCAAGTTATCATCGATTGAAAATTGAGAGTCAATCAACAATGCATAAAAACAAATTGCAGAAAGTCATCTTAGCTTTTCAAAAATAGTTTCTTTTTTAAGTTTTTTAAGTGCACTCTTTAATTTTAAAAATACATTTTTGTTGATAAAATAAATTTTAAAATTGGCTATAATTTGAACATGGTTCATGAAATTATCAACCAGGTACTTTTCGATTTAGAATAAGATTTTAGAATAAGATTTTATTTTTTTTCTTTTATTTTTGTTGTGTGCATTTTGGTTTTTTTTTAATTTATTTTATCAATAAGGCAAAAATATTTTTTGAAGGGCAAAAAAAGTCAAAAATTTAAATTACAGGCCACGGCGTCATCATTTGCATCATATACCTGTCCTGTTATTTTGCAATCATTGATTTCCAAAAATTTCTAAGTACTGACGAAAATTTTATTTTTGCGAGAATTTGTTTTTGCGGTGCTGTACATTGTAATTTCATAAAAGCTCAAAATATTTTTAAACGAGTCCAAACACGTTAAATATCATTATCAATGCAGAAAAAGGCAATTTAGATTGTTCCTTTTTGATTAGACTTCTATTTCCATTGAAATTTTGATATTTCTTTGAAAAAATATTTTTTTTGCCCCCTGATTTTTCGGACCAATTTTGAAGGAGGGAAAAATATTTGCAACGGCCTAAATACAAATTCAAATCTATTTTTTTAAATATTGTTGAGCTAATAAGGCAAGTTTCTAGATTAAAATTTTGAAAACAAATACTTGGAAAGACAAAAAAAAATCAGCTTGAATGTGTGCAAATTTAATTAAAAAGTCCAAGTGGGATCATTAGTTGGCTTCGATTAATTTTTCATTTGGAAATTCTCAATTATGTTTTTTTCTTTCTAATAAGTTTACAAGTTTAAACTTTGCACAACGAAAATATTAAAAAAATATATAATTTTTTATTGGAATTTGTAAACATGATTTTAAAAAAAAATTTAATAAGAATGTTTTTACTGAAAATGCCAATAATTTTGATGACATTATTGTATTAATACATTACTATATTTTAAATTAAATATTATATTATTACAATTTTATTTCATAGTTCTTATGATTATTTCCATTTTTTTTAATTTATTTTATTTTAAGTCCAATTGTTTGAAGTTCGCATTGTTTTTGACATTGCCATAAATTTTTGAAAGAGAGGTTTTTTTTTTAAACTATTTTAAATACATTAAAAAATATCAAAACTTTTTTTAATTATGTGTTTTGAATTGTTTTTGTGATATTGCTCCAGCCTTTTTATCTGTGGAAAAAATAGAAAAGTTTAGCATATTTTGTAATATGTTTTTTTTTTTATAAATATTTTTGAACATTTCTTTCGTTATCGAAATTCAGGCCACGAATAATATGTTTTTTGTAACATTGAAAATAATATCCATTGGTTCCAAGATATCAACAATGACAACAAATGTCTTTCGGTACACACTGAGATCGCTCGTGGTACCCCAGGTTGAGAACCACTGCAGCTCAAATGTTGGTGTTTTGTCTTCCAAAATATCAAAAAATGAAAAAAATCGAAGAAGGAAGGTAAGTCACAATCGAGTTTTTGTTATAAAAATATATTAAAAATAAGTAATTTATTATAGTGAATAAAAAGAGTAAAATAGTAGTTTATGCAACAAGTTGCAGGAAGAGGATTTTATCAGCACGAGTCGTACATTTATCCAACAAGGTTCACCGAGTTGGATAAATACGAAGAGTGCTGAAAAATCAAGTTTTGCAACGAGTTCCATACAACATTTTTTGCAATTCCGAAAAACACCCATTGAGTGAATTTTTAAGTCAAATTTTCATGTATTTTGTCATTAAATCGTTTGAATCAAAATAATGTTGAAAAGTGTTACTTTTCGAAACAAGCGCTGAAAAGTTCAACTTTTCAGCACCCATTTCAGTGCTGAAAAGTAGAACTTTTTAGCATTTATTTTGAAAAGTGTTGCTATTCGATTCTGTTATTTTTGGTACAGAAAAGTAGGCTATTTCGTCGTTCAAGAATGACAGGAAAAGTAAGTAGTTTCACGACGGAATTGCAAAAAGTTATTTTAAAAAATTACTGATTTTTTAAGTGTTACTTTTTTTCTGAATATTCTTTTTCATAACCTAAGTTCAAATAGTATTTCCATGCTTCCATGCTGCAGATACGTCTTGTTCTATCTCGATAGAAATTTTGGCATGGTTAGTACAAAATAGCAGACTAGCATTGATTATTGATTTCAAAATATTTCTTCTGTTTATCAAAATGTTTAAAACTGAAGAATTTAATTAAATGCATCAGCATTTTAAAATACAAAACATTTTAAGAACCTCAGTACATAAAACAAATAGAAACACCCCTCCGTCCTCCCCAATGCCCCAGTCAGTGGGTGGCATTGATTGTGGGGTGGGTAGTTGTGGAACACGAATGGGGCCTGTAGAAGTTGACTGCAACGACGACAACACGCTGATGACGACGCTGGTGGTGGTGTCGCCTTGTCTTCAAACGCTTTCACTCTCTTCGACTACAACTACCTTCAAGTCCAGTGGGGCCTTTTCCCGGAGCTGGAACTGGTTGTCCTATTAATATTTTAAAGATTTGCTCCTTTTTAACGGGAGAGGATGAGAGGAGGAGGTGGGATGAGGTCTTTGCGCGTCGGTTGATTGGAAATGTGCAGGGTGGAAAATTAAAAATAATGTTGACATGTTGGAAAATTTTAATTAATTTTGACACCACTTGATGTGCGCAAAGCGGTGTTGTTCTGGTGCTGGAGTGAAAAGAAGCAGCAGCACAAGAAGAAGAACAAAAAAACGGACGCCTTTACTTCTTTTATCACTGACGTCGACCGTGTTGGTTGAAATGAAAAGTCACAACAAACGGAAAGGAATTGATTGGCAGGGAGAGTGTTAGAGGTGAGTGGGTGGTGGGGTGTATTGTGACAAGTACAAAGAATGGTTCAGGATCCTGTGAAGAGTGACAATTTTCACTCTAGGTTATCGATTGGAATCGGTTCGCCACCCATTATGGAAGGATGGTGCACTTGTTTTAACTGCAAATGATGGGTTTTGAAATTAAAGTGTTGAAGTTATTACACCGAATACTTTTGATGCATATCTTACTCCTTTGACAACAGGTACAGGTTTCGCATATCAAATTTCTGTCCGATTCATCGACCCAAAAGCCTCCCATCGCGAAAAAGATAGATCTCTGCACAATCAACCCGAACCCCCGCTCGGGTTGGAAATTTGAGAACTTCTTCAAAGCTCGTTCGCACGACTAATTGACTCACCTGTAGTGATAAATCAACGGGCCGCCACCCCAACAAACCCGCAGCATCGGGCAGAGATTAATGCCGCGAGCAATTAGTATCACAGTTTAGCGGCTAATAATCGACACAGTCAGCCTCAACGTGTAATCAGAAGGGGAGGGGGAAATCTTAAGGTGAAGGTTGAGAAATTGCGATGTCGAATGGGGCCAATTTGCGGCGTGGTTGTAGGATTTGAAATCACGATATCTCGTGGTGGCGCTGATGTGTTGCATGCTGGTGACTAAGTATAGGGGGGAAATCAGCTGTGTGCTATCTCTCCGCGATCATCTGCGGAGAAAACACGGTCAATGTCTGCTAACGCCAGTGCCCCCGGTGAGCTGCGGTGGCAGTGAACAACACCCACCGTTGCTCATTAACCGTTTTGGCACCCCTCTTCAGGTGGTTAACGAGCTGGGAGGGAGTTTTGGTGTGACGATGTTACTGCGTTGGATGTTAAGATTCTACAACACTATCCAAACTTTTAAAAACTTAACCCTCTACTGCCCAATTTTGTTTCCCTTGATTAGGAGGTCATTTTGGGCAACTTTTGTTCTATGAAAAACTTTATTTTTTTTGTTTTTGTTTTTTGTTGTGTGTTTATTGTTTATTCTTGTTTTTCACAGCTTGTCATTTCAATGGTAGAAAAATGCGTGGTGGCATAGTTTGAGACATTACAAAAATTACTGCATACTTATTTTTATAAAACATCCCAAGTAACATTTTTAAACCAACTAGCCACCACCAAGTTTTATTAAGGTTTTATTGTAGCATCTTGATTGCTTAATAGTTTTATTTGGGCATTCACCGCAACCAACAAGCAAGAGCTAATTAATAGGTTCTAACAAGGTTTTATGCCTCGGACATAAAACCGGGTGAAAATAAAAGCCGACTGGCTTTCAATAAGGTTTTATGAAAGTTTTAATAGAGGCTTGAAAACCAGATGGCAATGCCTTGCCAAACGGTTTTATCGCATGCTTTGTTAAAACCAAGGGTGTTGTAGCTGTCAAGTGCCATTAGGCATGCAATAAGCTCACTTAAAACCATAAGCTCCTAATAGAGCATTTATCGCGGCCAAAAAGCAGTGCATAAATATGGCGCTAAACGCGTGCTCTGATTGAATATGATTGACCGCCATCTTGGCAGAAAAAAATGAAAAATCATAAATTTGATGAAAACACACAATTATGATGAATTTGTGACATCGTTAGCATAGCCACAGAAGTTCAAACATAATTTGAACATTTTTTGCAAAGATTTGCAATACAATATTTTTTAACATTAAAAACTATGATTACAAAATAATGATTTTTGATGAAGCGAGTTGATTTTTTTGGCTCTATCTCCCCTACAATCATCAATAAAATTTTAACCGCAGCTGAATTTGAGCCACCAATTTCGAGAAATAAGGTTTGAAATTATTTCAATTACCTCCAATATCTATCATATCATCATCACCATTTTTGACAACCATCTCCATAATTTCATTTGGCAAGACGAAGACTTATTTTTTGCCAGAATAAAATCTGTTTGTCATAAGACGCATGAAGACGTATGAAATGTCATTTTCCCTAACTCCTAACAAGGTTTTAACAAAGGCTTTATCAAGGCTTTAAGGAGGTTGTTAGGATTTCGTTGTAAAGCCTTGAACTCCTATGTGGGTTTTATAAATAGGCCGTAACAACCTTTTGCGGAGGTCCTTTTGGGTTTTAAGTGAGGTTTATCGGGGTTCTGGGGAGGCTGTTACGACTTGGTGGTTTTAATGTTGGTTTTGGCTGATAGGTTTTATAGCGGTTGTGACAGCTTTGATAAAGCTTAAAATGTTACTTGGGATATCCGCCAACTCACACTGCAGTTGACCCGACCCCTTTTCGATTTGCGTGAAACTTTGTCTTAAGGGGTAACTTTTGTCCCTGATCACGAATACGAGGTCCGTTTTTCGATATCTCGTGTCGGAGGGGCGGTACGACTCCTTCCATTTTTGGACATGCGAAAAAAGAGGTGTTTTTCATTAATTTGCAGTCTGAAACGGTGATGAGATAGAAATTTGGTGTCAAAGGGACTTTTATGTAAAATTAGACGCCCGATTTGATGGCGTACTCAGAATTCCGAAAAAACGTATTTTTCATAGAAAAAAACACTTATAAAGTTTTAAAAACTCTGGCATTTTCCGTTACTCGACTGTAAATTTTTTTAGAACATGTCATTTTATGGGAAGTTTAATTGCGTGTTGAAAGGGGTCGTACCGCCCCTCCGTCTCGAGATATCAATAAATGGACCTCAGATTCGTGATCAGGGACAAAAGTTTCACGCAAATCGAAGTGAGGTCGAGGCAACTTTTCCCGATTTCGTTTGAGTTGGTAGAGAATTATGCATATAGGAAACGTTAGTAAAAAACACAGCCAAAGTTGACTCCAGAAAAAAGACATTTTTAAAAACATTGGCATAGTCACATGAAACAAGTGAAACTTTCAAAACATTCAAAAACTCAATGAACAAAGTATTGTTAAATAGATTATGATTACGAGCAGTTGTAAACAATCATGATTTAAAAAAAAATCTAGGTTTAAAATTTCAAATAATTTATTTTTAAAATCGGTTCAATCCTGCATAAAATGCTAAGCAACGCAGGAAAATAAAGTATTTTTAGTTGATTGTACGTCTATTCTCATTGAAATTTTATTTATTTTTTATTTGTTTACCTTTTGATTTGACGAGGCAGTTCTAAATTGAGGGGGAGCGAAATTTAGCTTGATTGATAAAAATTAAATATCTATTGAAATGTGACTCAACTTAAATATACAAAAATTGGTTTCTGATAGTCTTGTTTTTGTTAAACAATCACATTATTAATGCTCATTTTGGCTGATTTTAGCCTCTGTCATCCTATAACAAAAAGGTCACGTGTTTGGAAATTATCAATATTTAAAAAATATCTCAATTGTTCATGCAAATTGCATCGCAATTTTTTTCGTGTAGAATTACCCTAAAAAACTTAGGGAAGTGAATTATTACTTAAAAAAAGATATTTCATTGCAAAAAACGATAGTTTGTTTATTTTGAAATTCGGACGCATAAATGCTGGTTTGGTCCAACTTTAAATGTTTTGTGAGAAAATTTGTTTATTGAAAATTTCGAAAAATATTTCAGTTTCTCAAATATCTGTTTTTTTTAAATTGACGACGCTGTCAAATGAATTTTAACCAGCTTGTGTCATGCAAAAAATATGACAAATCTTGAGTTTTTTTAGAACGTTTTTTTTTTTGCGCAAATCATTTTTTGTTCGAAAATAAAAGAAAAACTAAGTTCTCATAATAATGATTTTTAAATATTTCAATAGCTATTTTGTATGGACAGCTCCTAAAGTTGTATGGTAATGGGTATGGACAACCTAGTGTTCCAAATTCTGTTTTTTTTTTTCTTAAAAAGCACATGATTTTGAAACAAACTGCATCAGTGTAGGTTGGTTTAATAAGATTTTAGTATTATTTATCCAAAATTTAGTTGAAAACCTTTTGAATATCGAACTCCTCATGCAGTACACAATTTATTGAAACATATTTAAAAAAAAAATCTGGCAATGTCCGGATTCCAATAAACATCTTGCTTTCAATACCTTATTCTGCTCTCATTGTCATTTTGACCGATTCTTTCGTGACGGGACAACGTTTGTACGCATATGTTTTCAGTTTTTTGCTGATAACTTTAAAATCTGTGGTACCAATATTTATACAAATTTGGAAAGTACATTAAATTTCCAATAAGATTCTCTCCAGCAAACATGGATCACCCAATTTCGTTAAATTTTGTTGATTTGACAGGTACTTCTTTTCGTGACGGGACAACGCAGATATTTTGCAAAAGAGGGTTTTGCTCGCGTTGTCCCGTCACGAAATGAAGCAATTGAGAAAATCTCTACTGACTAGTCAACTTTAACTAATTTAGGGTCGCTGAACTCGAATATGACTCCTAGAATACTCCAAAGTATTCAGGGAATGTGAAATCCAAGATGGCGGCCAATATGGCGGTGCTAGAATATTCGATATTTTATAAAGAAATGTAACTTGCAATGAACAGGTCAAATTCAACAAAGGTTTGCTGAACTTGAATATGAGCCCTAGAATATTCCAAAATACTCAGGGAATGTGCAGGAAATGTGCAATCCAAGATGGCGGTATGGCGAAGCCAGAAATTTTTTTTTCAGGGTTGTAACAGGCAATCAACGGGTCAAATTTAACTAATTTGGGGTCGCTGAACTCGAATATGAGCCATATAATACTCCAGAGTACTCAGGGAATGTGCAATCCAAGATGGCGGCCAATATGGCGAAGCTAGAAAATTGAATTGCATTCCCTGAGTACCTACTTATTTATTTATCTGTCACCGTATTTGGCATTATGCTGCATAGACTGTTCTAAGGACTTTAGAATATTCTAATGATTATATTCGAGTTCAGCATCCCCAAATTAATTAAATTTGACCTGTTGACTGCCTTTTACATGTCTGTATAAAAAATTCCAATATTCTAGGTTCACCATCTTTGCCGCCATCTTGGATTGCACATTCCCTGAGTACTTTGGAGTATTATACGGCTCATATTCGAGTTCAGCGGCCCCAAATAAGTCAAATTTGACTAGTTGATTGAACTTAAAAATCCTTTCATTGTGGTTTTTCCATTCAGCCGCCATATTAGACGCCATCTTGAATATCTCGCTTCCCTTTGAGACTCAGGTAAATTTGGATTCAGGAGTGTCGATTTAGTCTAGATCGATCAAAAATTGGCCTGTTACACGATTTGCTTCTAGACACGACAAATGAGCATCTTTTTTTGAATTCGTGCCTTGATAAAAAAAAATTGGCGTGACGGGACAACGCAAACTTGCGTCAGTCGTAACTCTGGTTCCTTTTGACCAATTTTCGATTTCTAATAAGCATTTCAAAGGGTTTTTCGAGTACGAAGAGAATCCAAAATATGATGCAAATCCTATTTCACGAACTGTTGCAAATTAAACAATTGTCATTTTTCGTGACGGGACAACGCTTCTGTATACCCCCTTTTTAAATGTCCTGTATAATTTTATACCTACAGAATCTGCTTTTGTCAATAAGAGGGCTTATAAAAGAGTCATTTTACTATAAAATTCCGTTTAGAATGATTAAATATCTGCATTCCATCCATTAATTTGAGCAATTATTTAAAAAAGCTAGGAAAATTAAAAAAATCCAGCGTTTATACATTTTACAACTTATGCTCACAGATATGTTTAGAATAGGAACCTTGGTGTGGAAATATGTTTTTTGTGTTGTTCAAATAGTTGGAAAACATGAAAAATTATCAGAACCATCCAAAGTTCAACTTGAAAAAATGACTGCTTGGTAAACAAGTGCTAAGAATCGGTCTTTTAAGCATTTTTCCTGATTAAAACCCAATCCTTTTTATCACCACCAAATTCCACGAGCAGAAAGCAAACATTTCCATCAACCGATTTACCAATGTTGTGTGGTGTCGGGCTTAATGGGCGGTTAATTTTCCGGGAGGGAAGTTGAAATGTGCATGTTTATGTTGATGTGTTCGTGTGTTCAACTCCGCTCCGCAACTCTTGTCGTACGTGTCGACCAAGCCAACCGACGAATGGAAAACGTCTGCTGGTATCATCACAAATCTTCTAAATAATTTCAAGCATGGCATGACAACCCGACCCGTTGGCTCATCCCGAAGCATCAACTTCAGCCGGCAAAAGCAGCAGTAGTTAGCATTAAAATAGGCTCAAAAACATAGAAAAGCTTTTGTCATCCTTTCGCCACACACAGACACAAAGTGAAGACAAAACACACGTACATCGTGTCTCCTCGACGACGGAGCAGTTTATGTTGTGCGACATCACAAAAGACCGAGTGTTAAATTATCCCCTGCTCCCCCTGCTCCTCCCCTTAAATGGCACAAAAAGGATACGTCCTCGCCCACCGCCCACCCGAAATTATGTGTGACGTGCAAAAGTTTTTAAATGTGAATATATTAAAACATCGTATAAAATTTTAATATAGCACTTCCTTTGAAGATTACTTTTCGTCACACTCACGAGAAGCCAGACCAGACCCCGGTGTGTGGCAACTTGAGCCAGAAACCGCCGACGACAGGACCAAGTTTAGACAAAATTCATCCTGTCAGTGCCAGTCCACGTCGTCGTCGTCCTTGCTTTGGATCCAGAACGGTCCAGAATGCTGATGAGAAGGACGAACAAACTCACTGCGAGAGTACATCTTTTGTTATCCAAATCATCACATATCGGTTAATTCTGACAGGCAACTATAAAGTCGAGGCTCGCCCCCCGGGCACCCGGTACCACCGTCGAGCTCATCAAAAAGGACCAGTCGTCATTCCAAGGACTCCGGGCCCAGACCAGAAATGAGAGAATTAAACATGAACATGATGTTGTAATAAACATGACATATTATATTCGTCCGTGTGTCAGGCTCGATTCATGTGTCCTCTCAACGCGCGCTGCTGGATCTTGGACACAGTCGCACACACACACAATGACATATTCTCCGTCGGCTGGAATAACTGGATGAAGGTCTGAATGGGTGAAGAGCGGATTGTGGGAATGGTGAGAGTCCTGCTTCTCATCATCCACCCATCAGCAGCAAAACCACTCGAGAGGAAGCATTACACTGGTTATAAAAAAAAATCAATATTCTTTTTGTTATTTTTATTTCTTAATACTGAAAATATTATGTACCACATGGTAAGTCCTTACAAAAACGGCATACTAAATGTTTTCTACCTAAACAAAAAGAGTTATAAAGTTATCCAATGCACAGTGTTCCAGATCGCAACATTAAGTGTAAAATTAATATACCCAAAATCAAGATCGGGACTGGCAACACCAGCCAGCAACAGTCAACTGTTCGGAGCTCCTCAAACTTTTCGATTTTTTCGCCGTAATTAACAGTGCTTATCGCGAGTTTGCTGCTCCAGCATGCCAAGGGCCAGCCGTGGCCGTGGCAGTTCGAGTGCGGCCTCGAAAAACCCGCGAAGCTCATCTACCGGCAGAGTGCAGAAAGGTAAACACACCATCGCGCACGGGAGCGTGCCCAGTGACGTCACCGATCCATCGTTTTTACACGTGTCATACCGTCCACGTGAGTCCCCAGTACGGACGAGACAATCGACCCGGGTATCCGGAAGCACTTCCGACCAGCAGCAGCAGCAGCAGTCCACCAGCACTACGACAACAACCACTTCCAACGTTCCCACCAGCAACGAATTTGAGATGCTGAGTGGAGATGAAAACAACACCGACAGTGACAGCAGCAGTGCTAGCGACGACGATGACGATGATGAACTTGCGCGCAAGCAAGGAAAGCAGAAAAACGGTAACTCTCCGAAGGAACGACGACCACCTCCAATTTTTGTTTTGGATACGTTGGCTGACGATGTTGACGAGTTGCTTGAGGGACTCCAATATTGTCTCAAAATTAGCAAAACTTCTGTGCAAGTGATTACCCACAAGAAGCTGCATTTCGACTTTGTGGTGAAGAAGTTGAAGTTGCGAAACTTCAAATTCTTCACATTTGACCCAGCAGAGAAGGTCCCAGTGAAGATCGTCCTTCAGGGATATCCGAACCGCCCGTTCTCCGACCTGGAAGAACACCTGACGGGCGTCAAGGTAAAGCCTCGAGAGATAAAGGTGCTCTCGAAATCGACTACAGTGACAGGTACGTACACTTTGTACCTCCTGTACTTCGATCGTGGGTCCGTCAAAATCCAGGATCTACGGCGGATTAAAGCACTGGACGGCTTCTTCGTGACGTGGCGATTCTACACGAAGAATCCGACCGACGCAGCGCAATGCCACCGCTGTCGAAAATTCGGACACGGTTCCAGAAATTGCAATCTTCCACCCCGGTGCGTAAAGTGCGGCGAGACCCACTTCACCGAAAGGTGCAATCTTCCGCGGAAAGACCAGCTGGGGGAAATCGCCCAGCAGCACAAAGCGCGCGTCAAGTGCGCGAACTGTGGTGGAAACCACACGGCGAATTTCCGTGGCTGTGCCGCGCGGAAAAAGTACCTCGAGGAGCAGGACAAGAAGAAGAAAGCGCCAGCGTCCCGCCAACCTCCGAAGACTTCGAGCTCGAACGCTGCAGCAGCTGGCGGCGGAGCGGTTCCATCGACCAACACAGCGTTCCCTCCCGGTTGGGGAGGTTCGTACGCTAGAGTAGCCGCTTCTGGGGGCGGTTCTCCCCCGGGACAAGCTGATGTTACCGGTGATGACCTCTTCACGCTTCCTGAGTTTTTCGCCCTTGCTGGAGAGATGCTCACGCGCTTTCGTGCCTGCCGAAACAAGGCAGAACAATTCCAAGCTCTCAGTGAGCTGATGATGAAGTACATCTACAACAAATAAGCTGCCTTGTACAGTGAAGCTTTTCGACGTCAATAGACAAAACATACTGTGATTTAGTTTTAAGCTTTTCTATTTCTATCCTTTTCCTTAGTAAATCTAGAAGGTTTTTTTTTAAATTTTTCCTTCTCTTGCCAAATCCATTGTTAGAATATCCAATTACATCATAATGAATTAAAGTTCAAATCATAGTTGAAAGGAACTTCAAAACTCTTTTAGGTTATAAGAAATACGGAATTGTTAATTGATTATTTACTAATAAAATAAATTGAATTGAATTGAATAATATTCCAAAAAATGGTGAAGTTTTGGAGTTTTGACGTCTTCTGGAGAGTTGTTGCAAATGAATAGGGGTAACTTCCATTTGGTTGATAATTAGGGTAGTTCACTATTAGGGTGATTTTGAAAATGTAACTTTTGAGGAATATTTTTGGGATATTTTGTCTTGTAAAAAGTTGTTGGGATTGTCAATCCAAGCAACTTTGTCGAAGTCACCAATATGTTATCTCATAATCTACGCCTTCTACGACCAAATTTAGAGAAAACATCTGAACAAACCTTCCAAAATATTTTTTTAACGTAGCAATTCAGGGTAAGGTTAAAGAGAAAAGTTATGTTCGGGACACTCTTAGAATTCTAAAAAACAAACATTCGATTTTTGGTCATATTTAGGGTTTACAAAATAATTTTACATAGAAAGCCAAAGCTCCAAAACTTCATCATTTTTCGGAAATGTACGATCTGTTCGACTGTGTAATGACTTAATAATTTTGCTGCCATTTCAGAAGAAAAGGTACATTTAAAAGAATTTCGCTTTTTTTTTGTAAAAAATGTTGAACAGAACTCGATACAAAACTTGATTTTTTTCAGTACTAGTTGTATTTTGTTTTTTGTTT